>NC_072737.1:23617964-23794005 GCF_026930045.1 Uloborus diversus | reverse complement strand
CCCCAATGTGAACTTGTGCCCATTAGTTTTTGACGCGAATTCCTCCAAGGGAGGTGAAGCAATGGGACGTTTCTTGAGTTATGCGAGCCTGCTATTCCCCAAGAAGTACCTGCCGGAATCAAACAAAATTTGGTCCATATGTTGCCCCTAACAGGTGCAGGTGCTCGTGCTTTTAATTGCATGGAAATGATCGGAAATATTATCTCAATGATTTAAAATTTTTAACTGTTGCCATCTTGTGTTTGTTAACAAATAAATTTTTGTAATTATTTTGAGCAAGGCTTTTAAAATACGTTTCAATTTCTATTCTTAGCTTTGCTTTTGAGATAAATCGGGAATTGGGATGGTCGTCAAGTTCTGGCGTGTGTAATTTTGTTTTTGTTGGGAATATTGCTTCCTCGTCAATCATGGGGAGGGATCAGAATTATAAGAAAGATATAGAAGAAAGTTTCGTGATGACCACAACATACTAGTTGTTATTGTTGTTGTCTTGTGCCAGCTAGGCTGGCAATTTGGGGTAAAAGTCAGACTTCCACAGTACACACATACA
This sequence comes from Uloborus diversus, assembly GCF_026930045.1. Taxonomy (NCBI): domain Eukaryota; kingdom Metazoa; phylum Arthropoda; class Arachnida; order Araneae; family Uloboridae; genus Uloborus; species Uloborus diversus. Next base: position 23,793,455 of record NC_072737.1, on the reverse strand, counting down.
ATAAGGACCCGTTTATAGTGTAGGCAACCATTCACATCATAACAACACATTCATACAAAGGAAGAACAAGGACAGAAGAGAGAAAGTGCATCCATGCTCGAGCTGGGATTCGAACCCGGGACCTCCCCTTTGCATTCAGACTCATCTGACCACTAAACAGGGCAAGCGGCATTTCAGACTATTGATTGAACTGAAAATTTCAAGCTGCTCGGCGAAATTAAGAAATTGATCTGAGTTTTTTTTTTTTTTTTTCAAAAGTATCTTTAATATTCATTTTTCTAGTTAACGGATTTCAAGATCGCTTTCATTTTTTTCATTCAACATTTTCAACAATCTTTTAATTTTTATTTTATTTCAATTTATTTATTTATTTAGCTTTTTTTTTCGAGCAATAAAAATGCTTATTGATTTGTCCTTGAGATGGCCAAGCTTTATTTTATTTGCCTCGTGATTGGTATGTAGCGAGCCACATGATTCATTGCGCAATGTGGCTAGTGGATCTTAAATAAGAACGATGTTGAGTTGCTTACCTAAGATCCCAAGATATCGTAATTTTGAATGGTTTATTCTTTAAAGCGCTTCTTTATTGGGAGTTTCTTATATCAAATTTGAACAAGTGATTTCTTTTTGAATATGTTTTGTTATTAATATTTTGTCTGCTTTAAATTTGTGTGTGTGTGTGTATTTTTTTTTTTTTTTTTTCAATTTTTCTGACTGTATCTCCCCCCTCCTCTTTTGCTCTTTGTGCACATTTCTTACACCACTGTTTTTTTTTCTTTAAATTTTTATTACTGTTTTACATTGTGGTATAGCTTCAAAATATTTCGATTTATTAATGTTCTTTTTACCAGTGTATGATTCCCGGATTGAGTACGGTCGACTGTTTTTCATCCCTTCAGTGTGTCTATGGGATGAGTGCCAAGCGTGCTTAGGAAGTAAAGACTGGGGACTCCGCGTTCGGCTGACCACCAAATCCGGAACACCTACCTTACCCCCAGAGCCCTCGGTTACGAAAACTAAAGAGGGACACGGCTGGCCTTGGCCTCAATGAGCTGTTGCGCCAATGAGTTTATAGTCTATGTCCTCTAATACCCCCGTTTACACTGGCCGAGTTATACTAGTTTAACTGCGAAGTTGGTTTAAAATATGACGTCGTTCGGTCACGTGATAGTTTAACTTTCCTCGGAAGCGGGTTAAAATTAAGAGACTTCCGGAAACTCTCTTAATAACTGCTTTAAACACGTTTATTTACAACAATATGGCCGCCGCAACTGCTAAATATGAAAAGGAAATTCGTCGGAAAAAGGCATTAAGTTGTTGAAAAATTTATGAAAATCTGTCAGATGTGTTTTTAATGCTTTTATAACTATTATTTATGTTTTTATGATTATATATGCATGATGCATCATATTTCAAAGTGCTTGAGACCAAATTTATTGCAGAAATCTGCTCATGTTTACAACTATTTTTCATTGAATTAATCGGTGAAGAAAAATAAAAATCGCTGAAGTGATCGGAAAATGAAAGCCTATAGGTTAGCGTTGGAAGTGCTTAATGTTACAATTTACAAAAAATTAAAGGAATTGTATAAAGTAAGTGAATTGTAAGTTTTATGAAATTCAACACAAAATCAGAAAATCTGACACCTCTATTCTGGTAAGTTTGAATACTTTTATTTCATTTATATTTTACCTTTCACAATGCTTAACTAAAAAAAACCAGTACATAGTACTAATTTTTTAGTAAATATGTAATATATTTGTAAAGTATTCATAAAATAGGTCATTGAATGTTTCAAAGCATTTTGTATAGTTTCTTTTGGTTAAAGCTCAATTCGTTGAGAATGAATTGAAATTAAGTACAAAATATTTTGTGGTAGATGTTTATTATTGAAATTTTTATTTTTTACTTTTCAAGAATCTTAAATTAATCTTCATTACTGTTCTGTACTAAATGGGTTAAAAAGGAAAATTAAACTACTGTGACTTATTAAAAGCAAAACTATACTAGTCATATTTTAACAATTTGTTAAATGTGTTGCTTCCACATTAGTTTTGCCCAGAAGTAAGATACCGCCTTAAAGTAGAACTGTTTTTTGGCAAGATTTTACTTCAGCTTGAAATTTGTTCCAATAAGTCATGATTATTTAACAGATAAAAGTCTCATATGATATAGAAATTTGAAACAAACCAGCTTCGGAATCATTCTTTGTAAAACCCTTCAAATTACTTTTCTGTAAAAAGTAACAAAAAAGAAATTGATATTCTGTGTGTTGCGGACCAGCATCCAGGATAATACATAACGCCTTGAAAATTTTAATTCTTACAGATAATGGAAATTGGAAAAATGCACAAAGCTTTGCCAAAATTTACTCTTTGCCATTCCTTATATTTACATATGGAAAAACTTATTTGCAGGGCCGCGAGGGTTATGTCACAAACTAGAGACCTGGCTTGGAATCGGAGCATTATACATTTTATGAGTTAATGTGGGAGAGGGACCCCTGTGAACCAAATTGACGAGGGGCCAGCCTAGCCTCCAGACGGCCTTGCGTATTTGAAGTAGTGACCTTGGAAACAGTTCTGTGAGACGTTATGTACTGCTTTGATAGTGAGTACAGTCAAACCCCGTTAACACAAACTTGATTATCGCAAAATTTCGCTTAGCACAAAGTAAATGCCACTCCCCATCAGATAAAGCTACAAATTAGTGTTAAATCTCTCACTTAACACGGAAGAGATTTTAGACGAATTCTCGCATAAGACAAAGAAAATTTTAAGGTCTTGAAAAAAAAAGGAAGAAGAAAAAATTAAACTCTGCAGCAAAAATCCAGTCTTTCGATCATATGTTTGAAAATGCACTGTCGTAAAGAAATGCGCCAAATAGCCATTGTCTGTTTGGAATTACTTGTGTTTCTTACTTGAACTATAAATACAAATGCTTGGGCGAACAGTTTAGTACAAATGTACTTTGGTTACTATATTTTCTGAGTCGCAAACATAAAAAAAAAAGCTTGTCAGCTTAGAGAAAATCCGATAAATGTGGAAATCGGTTAACACGAAATATTTTGGCGTCTTCGTCGAGTTCCTGTTAACGAGGTTTGACTGTAGTACAAAATTGTTCCTATGAATGAAAATTTTTGTTGGCTATTAATTACTCATTTTTAATACTCAGTTTTAATATCTTGAATATTGGTGAAAATAATCCTGCTCACATACTTCTCAGAGTTACAACATGAATTGCGGAGTAATTTAATATTTTCCTGCGTAACTTTTCAGTAATCGAAGTTTTTAGAGTCTTTCGATTTCATTACACCCATTGCGGTCTTTAGCTATTCATTGTAGAGAAACTTTGTACCTCTAATAATCCGCAACGTTATTCCGAATTTTATTCTCAGGACAACAGATGTGAAAGTTTTACAATACATTAGAATGAATGAACACCCAAGGCAAGGTGGGAATCGTACCCATAACCTCCGGCTTAGAAGACTCAGCTTCTGTCAAGGAGGCCCCTAGAGTTGACATTATTTATTGTGGTTTATCTAGTTCCAATCGCTAGCACAATATGTGAATTTTTTTCCAAACCAGAGGTTTTTTTTTTTTTTTGTATTTAGTGTAGAAAACTTGTTTTCGATCCCTTAAATACCTTGTTTCAACATTATTAAAGTTCTTTGCACATGAAATAGCACAATTTAGTCATCATTCCATTCATATTACCCAGTGCAATGATGCCCAACCTACAGCCCGTAGGCCACATCCGACCTGTAAATCTGATCCTAGTGGCATTATGTTTTGCTTTGAGTTACAGATCCAAAAAGAACGATTTATGGCAATGTTACAAACTTAGAGCCAAGTACCGTGAAACTTACCTAAGTCAACCTTGGATAAGACAAAAACTGGTTTGTCGAAATGAATATTTATTCCCGTTTAACTGAATATCTAACGTATGTTACTTATTTTTGATAAGCCGAATTTCGTCAAGTCGAAATATTCAATAAGCCGAATTTGATTTCACGATTGTTGTCAAATTTCCTTCACTAACAACGTAACTCTAGAAGTTCTAGCCATTGCAGTTCATCTCTACATGTTTGTTTCCCAACATGCTCTGTTTCATTTTATTTTACAGTTATTTTAATCATATGTTATTTTCGCTGTAATAGAAAATTAATCAAGTTTTTTTATTACAGAAAGGAGACTCCTAAAACTGAGGCACATCCATTCTACTCTGAAGAAGAGTGTTAACCGTAGCACATGTCTACGCATTAGTTTATTTCATGCAACAGTTTAAAAATTAAAATTTAGTTTTTGTAAAAACAATTTTTAAACACGCCAGCATTGACAGCTGCCAGTCCTAAGCCTGGATAAAGTGTGAAGGAAAATTGTAACATTTTTATCCCATTTGTTTGCAATTCCTTTCATTACCGAATGGCATATAACAGGGAGATTTGGTTTTAATTAATACCAACCTTTCTGTTTATGCTTTTCAGTTTGCATATACCTTAAAGAATTCTACAGAAAGAAGTGGATGGATTTCAAGAAAGAAGCTTTGTATTGCAGCATCTGAAGAAATTGATGCCACTGAAGATTTAAAATAATAAAACAAAGTTGTGTTACTCCCCTTTATATCAAACAACCAGAATTTTCACCTTATTTTTAAAAAGGTTATTCAAAAACCTAGTACCTAGCAAGAAAGAATCCCAGACCAAAAGTTAAACTTGACCCATTAAACTTTTTAAGATCTATTTTTTAAGTATGTGTGATGCTAATAAAATATATTTTTTTAATTGCAAACATGTGTGTTTATTATTATTTCACAACAATCTCCCTGGGGATATTTTCCCCTTTTCTTTTGATACAAAACTGAATATTTCTCTATTTTTTATGTCATCCGTATACTTTGGGCGTTCAGCTTTCTGAACTGGTGTAGATTTTTATCAACTCAGGAAATGAGGATTTAACTGTTTTCAGAAGATCATAGAAAAACAATGCATGGTGCAAATTCGAATTCATTGCAAATAGACTTTTTACCGGTACTGTCAAAGCACACTTCTACTCAAATGATTAATGTATGAATGTTCTCTAATAATGAAATGGTGAAAATGTTTTGATATTTCAATTCATTTTTGATTATTTATTTGATAATCAATTACATCTCCTAAAATGTATTGTTTAACATTCTGGGTTCCTTTTTGTCAGCAAGAACCTGGAATCATCAGGAAAAGTTATTTGTTTTATTAAAAAACTCATAAAATTGAAAACACCGAGAAGAACATCTTTTGCATCATAAACTGCAGCAGTAAGTAGGTTATTTTCTTTACCCACTGCTTGGAAACCAGAATGAATACATATAGTTCCTTGTGAAGCGAGTACGTTCCCCAAGAGTTGCAATATCAGTGGAAATAAGCATTAAATGAAAGAATGAGTATCAATTTTTGTTGAAATGCTGTACTTTGTTTTTGCTTGTTTTAAAAGAAATCATTATTTATACTTCAAGTTAAACATATTACAGCTTTTATTTAATTCCTTTTTCTAAAACCAAGTTGTTAATAAGTTGATTTTACATTCTTTAAGAAAAAAGTGCAGTATAACCCCGACTTAACAATTGCCAAGGGAATCGTTGAATCCAGGAGCATGGACATTCAATGCAAGTGAAATCCGGAAAAGTGTATCATTAAATTGAGGAAATCGGGTGTTGTTAAACCAGAGTTGTACTGTATATTCATTACCCTTTTTTCTTCTCAAGTTATGAAAATACAGCTAACTTTGGGTTATTCTTAGAACAGGGCAGCAAGAAAAACAGCGGATAAGCGAATTTGCCGGATAATCCGAAATAAGTAAAAAAGAAACTAATATATACAATAGCTTAGATTACCAGTAACATTAACACATGCATTAAACTAGAGACGTACCGAGTACTCGGTAACTACTCGGTACTCGGCCAAATTCTGATCAGAAACTCGGCCAGTACCGAGTAGTTGCAAAAAATTGAATATTGTCCATGACATACTAAAATGTCTAAAAAAAAGAGCAAACATTATATTCTGCAATCATTTACAATTAAAATTTGTAAGTCAAATTTAAATTTTGAGAGTAATGTAGTTTGTAATGCTTCAATAGAATAAATCTTTATTTTAACTTTTTACTTCCAACTTGATTAATCATACCTTTTATTTATTTATTTTTAATTTTAAAAATAATTTTTTTGTAAAATTTTTGACACAAACAAAATTGTTTATGTAATGCGTTATTAAATTTCAGCAGGAATTTAATTTTAAAAACTATTATATGGACCAGGAGGTCTATACTACTATTCCAATAAGTTCAAAATTCATCACATGTGTGTCGGTGGTTCTTAAAACATAATTGGTGCTTGGTAACTCGGCTGAGTGGTGAAAGGCCGAGTACTCGGTAACTCGGCCAAAGTGCTACTCGGTACGTCTCTAATTGAAACTAAAAACAAGAAAGATAGGCTCATCATTGCAGAAGGATCACACGCATATTCAGAGAGGCAGACGGTTACCCGAAAAGGCCGCAAATTAAAAACAAAAAATGCACAGGTGCATAACATCTGAAGTGCACAGGTTTGTTCAAAGGCAAAGAAAAAAAAAGGTGCTCGGGTTCGAAGGCGGGAAAAAAATATACCGAAGTCGCGCAGGTTTAAAGGCGCAGCTCTTATGCTAAAATGTCCTAATTTTTGTCTTAGGAAAATTACACTGAAAAAACAAGACTTTTGCTTGGGAAATAAATTTAGTAGGTACTTCTACGTGTAACAATTAAGAAAACATTCATACAGTTGGTTCTCCTTTCAGAGACATCCTTGCTAAATAAAGAAAAAATGCAATTTTTTCGCAATAAAAAAATTGTTTTTGCAGAAAAATGAGCATGAAAGTGAAAGGTTGCAATATAGATGGGTGTGGTCTGATAATATGTCGCAAAGTGAATTTTATTGTGTACTTGAAACAAATGATTTGTATAGCATTTCATAACCGAAAGACTTTTTAAAAATGTTTTTCTGTGGGGAATTCGTGAGCACTCACGGAAGAAATATGGTCTTCATTTAAATTGCTTATTAAACAATATTTGAGATGTACGAAGTTGGTGAACAAGAACCCCTAAAAGGCAGAATTAAGCTATATTTGGCTAATTAAGGGGAAAGGGGGGCTTATAATAAATTGACATAACTATAAGTACTTACATTGAAAAGCAACCGTTTCAAATTTAAGTAATTGTGTTGAGAAAAGAAAAGGATTTATATCCTTCCCGAAAGCAGTGATTGACGACTACGAAAGCTTTTTGAACAGAAATACAAATAAAAACAGGTTCTAAGGTAAATACACCCATAGTGGCCAGTGCTTCAGTCGTGGCTATTTCAAGGTTTATATTTCAAAAATTAGGATTCCACGTATCCCAATGGAATCACAATTTTATCAAATGTGCACTTACGATATTACCTCCTGCATGTTTGAATCCATTGGAAAACCTGGAACCCTATTTTTTTTTCAAATATAAACGTTGAAGTGGGCACTGTTGAAGCAGTGGCGACTACCGATATGTTCACCTTAGTTGGATACATGTCAAATGCACTCAGCTGTGCAAAATGTAGACCAATGCACTGTAGATAAATTAAAAAGATCAGTATACATATTCTCCATTCGGAAAAAAAGAAAAAGCAAACATTTTTATTATTATTTTTATGTATTCATGAGAGTGACTGATCAAAATATTAGCTTTACTTTCAAGATTTAGAAAAAAAATTAAAAAGTTAATCTTGGCTCGTTTGTAATTAAATTCCTAAATTTTTCCAGGTAACTAAGAACACTTTTATTCTGGCCTAAACATCTTGAGATATTTATCAACCGAAAAATTTTACTTGTGTCAAAACTAGACAGTGCGTTTCACCTTTGAATTGTTATTGATGTACAAAATCTACTTTCTTCTCATCTATGAAACGTAAACACGAAGGAAAATGTAAAGGAAATCATTTATTTCCCAACAATGAAGTTTCAAAACACTCTTAATCTGATTTCAAGTTCAAAGCTTTGATTTTGACGGTTTTTTTTTTTTTTTTTTTTTTTTTTTTCGTGCACAAAATCAATACTTCGAACATAAATTGCTTAAAAATAAATAAGAATTGTACAAACGTCGTCGCTAAATATATTTCGCAATGTGCTTAGAAAATATGATTCAGTCCTGAATATTATTTTCTTTAATAACAAAAACAGTATAAGCGAGCATGAAAATAAAAAGTAACGACGCTACAGCAGAATGACAGAATGTAAACAAACAAAAAGTTACGGTTAAACGTGTTTAAAGTAACGCTAGTGTAAACGCCCGTTTCGGCTCGCGGTTTAACTTTAACACCGTTTAAAAATAAACTAGTATATCTCGGCCAGTGTAAACGGGGTATAAGTAACGAGAATCGGCGTGTCATAGTCAAAAAACTTTCCCACCCTCCACCCTTCGCCTTTCTGATAGGTAGGGTTACGGTACAATGAACTTTTCTCCCAGGCTGCTTCTGCAATAGATAACATTTGAAGAAGCAAAGTGGGGGAAAAAAGTTCATGGGACCGTAACCATAACAACCATAAGGGGGGAAGACTGGAAGAAGGGAAAGTTCTTTTTCTTGACACGCCGATTCTCGTGTTATAGACTATAGTTTAATAAGTTCTTTTTAAATGATGTTTAGTATCAATAAAAAAACTGAAAAGATAGACATAAAATTACTCAAAGTCATAACTTTTAGAAACACAGAGTAACCAATTATTAAGCACAGAAGAAAAGAAATAAATATGTAAAAACATTGCATTAAAAGTTTGCTGCTACCTGTGACTGCGGAAATTTCAATTTCTCTTAAACAAATTGATTTATTTTACGTTAGTGTATATTACTATTTTTTATTTATTTATTTATTTGTTGACATTTAGGTGCTATATCTGTTAACCAATCAGCATGTTGTGTCTAAAGGATTACGAAGACTACGCCAGCCAGACAGTCGATAAAAAGATCTGGGCATTTCACAGTCAGGGAGCTGAAAGAGAAGAAACTTTAAAGCAAAATGTACAAAGTTTTACAAGGTATTGAAAACATTTCTTGAATTGAATTTTAAAAGAATTGAATGGTTCACCATGAAAAACATCGTGTTTTTTCATTTGAAAGGAAGATAGGGTTGGAGTATGTGGAACCCTTTATTAGAAGCCTTATAGAAAAGTTTTGAAACAAAAAAAAAAATCGACATGAATTTATTTTACCTTGGACTGTACTAATAAACAAAAGTTCGTCATTATTTTCAAAAATTACGCTTGAAAAATTCTTAACGATTTTCTTCTTTTTTTTTTTTAATCAGATGGTTATCTCACTTGTCAAATAAGAATAGGTAATTGGGCAACATACCTTTTATTTAAATTTAAAGCAAGTATATCTAAAGAAGGAGTAAATAGTAAAAAAAAAAATCTTACTTGATAAAAAATGTCAATTTTTAGCATTTTTTTTTTTTTTTTTTTTTTTTTGTAAATGCATCCATTTATGAGATATCAGCTGACATTTAAATCTCTAGTTTTTGTTCACATCAGGCCCTTTTTTGGAATTTAGAATTTTTTGTAACAATCATTGTTTACATTTCCAAGAACAAAGTCAGGTTAATACTTGTTTTTAATATAAAAATCAACAAAAAACTTAACCATTCCGATAACCCACTTTGCCCGTGAGCCCCAAAGGCAAAGTCTGGCATCTGGGCAAAGCGGGTATTCAAATTAATTAAATTCATAAAGCACATTAAACCAACTTGGAAGATAACGCAGCTCACAGCTTTAATAGACAATGCTATCCAAATCTGAACCCCATGCTTAAATGTAGGAAGCTCAGTTTTTCTACAGCTGCTTCAGGCTCAGTTACCATCAACCTAAAGCGGGTAGGCCTATGCATTTGCAGGGGTGCCCAATTAGGGGGGGTTAGCGCAGACTGCGCCATTGAAATTTTTAAGGGGGTGTTTTGATGGATATTTTTCTGAATTTGGGGGGGGGGCTTTTGTTTTTGGTGGGTCATTTCGTCATTTAGGGGGAATGCGCCCTTACTCTTAGGGTGGGAGCACCCCTGGCATTTGTGTCAGACTTGATATGGCAATCGGAATCTCACGATGCCAGAGGCGTTTTCTTTTGCATTTACAGACCACTTATAAAATAAGCTGAACTCATAAGTCTATAGCTAATTTGCACAACTAAAGGCCTACTCACTTTGCCTAAGGACATGAATTCATTTCGTTCATCTATAAAGTCGCGAACGCAAAGACACTTCTTAAATACTATTCAAAAATGTCACGAAGTTAATGCTCAAAATTAACAAGGACATATTATGAACGATTTTGGAGTAATCAAAATTTTAAAATGTCGAAAACTTTAAATGAAAAGTGAAAAAAACTTTTTTACATTAAAAAAGGGTACGCTAGAGAACTGTCGTTACTGCCCGTAATTAGTCAATACATGAAGATTTTACATGTTCCTCAGATTATTCTTACTGGCATTAAAGGGACGCAAATGAAAAAGCCTACACACTTTGGGCTTGCTTCCCTTACTTACAGCATAATAAAGGCATGGGAGTTTATTCGAGCTAATAAAAAAATAGTTGAAAATTTTGCTACCAGATAGCGCTTTTTATGGTTTAAACACATTTGCTATAGACGTCAACGATGGCGTTAACACTAGAACCTGTTCAACATGACGGCTATCATTTTCTCAACGTTCTAGAATCGGGAGATAGTATGTTCTAGAGTTGACCGCACTATGCTCTGAGAAGCACTACGAACATGTTCTGATTTGCTGAAGATCAGTTAAAGTTCTAGGATGATCACGATTTACGAGATGCTTCAAAAACCTCCAAAGCTAAAAGTCACATGAATTGAGGTTTGATGGTCGGGAAGAAATGTATTTCATTGAAAACGCCCTCTAACCTCAAAATTATAAACTATTTCTTTTCATTCGCTCAAACAAATTCGCATTCCTTCATTATAATGTCCACAAAATTTCGTTTATTTCTGAAAAATAGTTTTGTCGCTAGACAACTTTAAAGAAAGGTCGTTTATTTAGGGACACCCTGTATGTATACAGAAAATTTTTGAATTTCTTTCAACGTCTGTTATTTCTTGCTACAAACAGGTTCTGTTATTCCGTTCTGGTATTTGATAACTTTTTAGGTTCAAAATAATTCCCCGGTTGCTGAGAAACACTCCAACACGAGATCTCAGAGTGACCATTCTTGGAAATGAAGTTGCTTTGCCGTTCGGAATAGCTCCCTCAGCTTACCAAAGACTTACTCATCCTGATGGAGAGATTGCAGTATCCAATGGTAAAATGTCATCAATGCTTTTACTGAAGCGAATTCATTTAATGTCTCAAAGTCTTTCTGTGTACAAGGATAAGTCGGAAAATAAGCTACCCTTAGCGACTGTGGATAGAGATGTGTATGAAAGTCAAACAATATACGGAGATGTGAAAGATAAGACACTATTTTTTGTCAAAATAAGTACCAATCACGTTGAGACATTTGTCATATCGCTTGATTAGCTTCAAAAAGCTCTCCAGGAAAACACCAAGGCTTTGCATACGGGCGAAGCGTTGAACGGCTATGTCAAGTATTGTATTGAAAACCGTCACCTGTTCCCTCTGCGGGTAAAGGCTCCTCACAGTTGGTAAGGAAGACGGAGTTTAGTTCCTGGACTTTTTTGATGTTGGAACCACCAATGCTACATGGTACTGAGACACACTGTCGAAATTGAAAGAGGCGATTTGGAAAAAAGCAGCCTGACCATATCAGGTCTGGCGTTCTGGTGTTAGATGACACTGCAACATCAGTGCTGAAGTAAAACAAGTCGTTAAACACCTTTTCCATACGCAAAGCCCTGTGTTTTTCCTGGTGCGTTTTGTAAAAATTATCAAGCGGTATGACAAATGTCTCAATGTCCGTGATACTTATGTGGAAAAATAGAGTTATGTCTTACCTTTAATGTCTCATTCCATTTTTTGACTTTCGTGCACAACTCTGTCAACAGGGGAAAGTTATTTTCTGACTCTCTCTCGTACTCATGGATCAATTTTAGTTTTGCATCTTTTTATTAAATTTGCAGTAGAACCTCGTTTATCCAGACTAACTGGGATCAAAAGCATCTGGATAATCCGGGTAGTACGCGCTAGAAGTGTTTAGAAGACATTAAATACAAGATAAAACATAAAAATAGGTACCATTTCGTATCGTTTCTTAACAAAGAACTCGCCCACTGTCTTGTCTTTCAAACACACGTGGTGTTAGAACGAGTCGTAATGACGCAAACGTTTTATCATTTATCGATCAAAATAAAAAAGTGAATGTTTTGTGTATTTACAGTTAGTTTACAATAGAAACTAAATGGATTGGTCCGGCAGCGAAAAACGACGTCCTTTGTTCATTTAATACCTCATTTGATCATTATTCGTATGAAGATTTCTAATCGATCTTGTGAACATCGAAATTCTTAAAAAAAAAAAAAAAAAAAAAAATGGCTGATCCTTCAATAATTTAGAAACGATTATATGCATTTAATTTATAGCATGATTAATAAAACTTGCGAAGACGAAGCTAACACTTTCAACAGCTATGAAAAACGCGTATCTTAGCCTCTTATTAGTGGCAGAACAGTTCATTTTAAAAGTATGTAGTATAAACGGATTTTCATTTTATTTGATGCATTGATAGTAAATCGAATGAAGAACAGTTCTAGTAGTACTAGAGGTAACTACAGGTAGTTATCAAAATAATGGAAACACTGATACAAGTGTGGTGTTGGGAATCGCTACTCTGCCGTAAATGTTCTGTCAATAAAGGTGCCTTCTGACTGTAATCACTCAAGCTGGTGAACCCAGATGGTGATTGAGTACTGTGGTCACTTTTGCTGCCATTGTTCGTTTTTTAGATATTACAATCCGCTTCAATACCCGTCGGTTTCTCTCACTGAGCTTCTTTTTCCATCTACTTTTTTGCTTTGCCGAGCTTGTCTTACCGTGCTGTGCGTATGCTGTCATGACTTTAGATACTGTGTCTCTAAGAACGCCAAAAAGTTGAGATGTTTCAGTTACACTTGCTCCAGCTAGACGTGCTCCAACAATTTGGCCTCTTTTAAAATTTAAGAGGTCCGTCATTTCACGTGCTTGAAAAAAACTCAAGACTTCCAGAACTTCAATTGAGCCACCATATACTACCTGAATATGTATATTGCTGCTTATAAAAAAACCAGACATCTAGTTTTATTCTTTATTACTTACGAAGTACAGTCAAAAATGTCACTTTTATTCACAGGTTTTCCATTATTTTGATAACTACCTGTACTTTAATCATTTTTTTTCAAGTGTTTACCGCATTTCGGCCACAAAAAAAAAAAAAAAAAAAAAAAAAACTGGCTGAAATGACACGAATAGCATCACATGATTTGATTGTCAGCATTTTGAGAAAACTGAGTATGCAGGTTATTTAGTTGACAAAGAGCCATTGACAATTCACTAGAGCTACTTCGCAAGTAATTTCACTGCCAGTGTCATCCGACACAATACAGAGATACTGGCGTCCGACCACGTTTAGCATGAAACGTTGACTAACGGCCAGCAAAGACGATTCTGACGGAAGTATTATTAGGAGGAAGAAATGAATAAGAAAAATAAAGAAGGCATTTTAAAGCGCATAGATCATTCATTTCAAAGTGTCACGGCTTTCAATGCCGGCCGCGTTGTTTAATGGTCAGAAAAGTCTGACTGTGATGGTGAGGCCCCGGGTTCAAATCCCGGTTCGGGCATGAATGCACTTTCTCTCTTTTGTCCTTTCTTTGGGTGTAAGTGTTTTGCTGCGCTGTGAATGGCTGCCTACCCTATAAACGGGTCCTTATGGCATGTGTGCACTGTAGAAGTCAGACTTCACACCAAATTACGGTGAAGTGAAGCAGCGCACCCAAATTGCAAGTCTAGCAGGCACAATACAACAATAACAACTGTTTCGAATTCGGTAAACATGGTCACCCCTGAAAAGTTACAGATGCGTCAGTCACCACCGATAGAATGTTCACCTTACCATCGCATCGGGAATCGAACAGTAACTACGTTAATAATTAATTTGTTACAATACAAATGCATATTTTGCAAACTCCTTCCATTTTTTTCCAATTGGCCAAGCAATTCAGATGGTTTTTGATTGACTTTTTCTTCTAGCAACTATTGTTAGCTACGTTTTTGCTAATAGCACTTATTGTACTGTATTATTTTGTTGACAGCTGCATCTGAAATGGGTACCATTTTTACTCTCAGTACTGTCGCTTCTACATCATTAGAAGATATTGCCCGTCATCAAGTAAGAAACACTCCACTTTTTATGCAATTTTATGTTCTAAAAGAACGAAAGTACACTGAAGAAATGATCCACAGAGTCGAAAAGTGTGGATACAAAGCATTAGTTCTTACAGTAGATGCACCGGTTATTGGTTTACAGTACAGGCTCCTGAGAGCAAATTTCAGGCTACCTCCGCACATAAGGTAAGATAATAATTATCTTATAAATGTGGAATTAATGTTTTTTAATTATTATTTTTAGAATGACTGCTCAATAAATCGCGTTACCAGAAGCAATAAATGATTAATGCTTATGAAGACACCATAACTATGTCCTTTCATGTTTCAAAAAAGATATTTGACAACATAGGGAATTGTATTTTTAATCTCTAATAAATTCAAATAATAGCTTTTTTTTTTTTTTTTGTCATCATAATAAGTGCAACTAAACACTATTTGATATTAATACGTAAATTCAAAACTGAATGCAAGTTTTATATATTTCCATGAAGTTTTGCGATGTCCACAACCAAATGCAGTTAGTTTTGTGTGTATGATCTTTACGAAATTTGACGTAGGTGCAATTTGACTAAGACCGTCAACTCTCGATAGCTCAAAGAGTTATAACTCAAATATTACTTTATCTCGAAGTTTTCGTTAGATTTCAAACTCTTGAGGAGACTGTGGTAACATCCCATAACTCGAACCACATAACAGTAACTGATATGCGAATGCAGTATTTTTGAAAAGGTGGCAAAACAAGAAAAGCGGTGTGTGTGTGTGTGTGTTACAATACGCGTGGTGCTCATCTGTTCTGGCAGTAATTTGGAGCACATTAATAACCTACTTTATGTACCACCACCACCAAAAGCGTTAGAAGAACTCAAGAATAACATCCAGAGGCTAGAATAGCCACAATGATGACAACCCAGGATATTACCAAGACCACACTGGACGTTACCAGGAAGTAACACACATACACAAAAAAAAACTTTTCTTCTTTTGTCGCCATTTTAAAAATACTGCACTCGTATTCCCACCTGGTTAGCTTAATTCCGAATCTTGATAAGTTTGTGGTTACTCAAGTGCAAACCGCACATTCATACGACAATTTGTTGCTCTTCTGTGAAATTTTTCAATGCGTACTCGGGACTAGAGCCGCTATATAGATAGGCAGACGCATCAGCTTAAGTTTAGCCTTTTTGGATCGGATTTTACATTGTTGCACTGCCAGGGTTACCACAACAAAGTTTCGGATTTCGTCAAATTTGCCGAAAGTAATACTTAATTTAATAAGCAATTCACGTGCCGCTAATAATCGCTCGCAGTGAACAATCACCAAACGCGATAACTCGCCAGAAAAGACAACCACTCAAACACGCGCT
Organism: Uloborus diversus; assembly: GCF_026930045.1. NCBI lineage: Eukaryota > Metazoa > Arthropoda > Arachnida > Araneae > Uloboridae > Uloborus > Uloborus diversus. The sequence goes on along the minus strand of NC_072737.1, from coordinate 23,777,735 downwards.
CCGATCCAAAAAGGCTGATCTTAAGCTGATGCGTCGGCTCGTATATATAGGGGCCTTACTCGGGACCCTCTACGTAATTAATGAATGGCCCCTAACACGTAACTACAAAGTCAAAGCCTGGTTGGAGTCTTTTTGCTGATATAGAGTTAAGGTAAAAACGTTTTAGAGACTAAAACTATTAACTTGCTAGAGGGTTTTAAGCAAAATTGAATTTGGGAGCATTTGTAATTGGGGTTAGTTTTTCTCAATTTTTTTAAAACTTCATTCAGAGGACCGACTCCGAAATTTACTCCTGGCTACGCCTCTCGTTAGAAACGCCCTCCTGATGCCTAAAACTAACTCTAACACTCACTCTAGCTTATCATTACTCAAGACATGCAGCAATTTATATTGTTTACAATTTTCATAGTGCACCCAATATTGCTGATGCTATTCCAAAGAAACGCCCTGCCAATGCGAGAAATGCGGAGTTGTATTCAGACACCGTTTCATGGGAAGATGTAGATTGGATTAGAAGAATATCCAAGCTTCCTCTCATTTTAAAAGGAATTGTGACAGGTATTTGCAACTTTAAAATGTATTTTCTACTGGTAGATTGGATTAGTTAGCTTTGTGAATCAAATATATGTGACTCTCAGGGAAATTTATTTAGAAATAGTTTTATCTTGTGTTAGCATGTTCATAGTTCACCACGCATGACAACATGCGGTTCTATTACGTACAGATTAGCGAAACCATTTTGTGAGATGCGAAGATAGTTGGCGAATATATCAATAAAAATTTGAAGGAAAGCGTTTATTTTCTTCAATATATATATATATATATATATATATATATATATATATATATATATATATATATATATATATATATATATATATATATATTGAAGAAAATAAACAATATAAACATATAAATAAATAAATAAATAAATATATATATATATATATATATATATATATATATATATATATATATATATATATATATATATATATATATATATATATATATATATATATATATTTGTAAAAAAAGTATTATTGTTTTAAAAGCAGACCACGTGAACAGAAACTCGATCTCTAGACCATTCGATTGAAAACAAGATTGCTCTTCGACTGAGCCATCTCCTTTTGACAATTTAAGCGGAAATTTTTAATTTCACCAAACGAATCCGTTGCGTTTCTTAAAGAAATATTTTTTTATAAGTAGAAAAAACGGGAAATTTTTTTTTCGCCAGGGAAATTTTTGTTCGAAAAGATACCTTACTGCTTATGAAGAGTAATGACGTATGGATGAGGTTATAGTGGTGATGATTTTATCAGCGTTCATATTGTGTAAAACTAATTATATACAGAATCTCTTCGATTCATATATAATAAAAAATAAAAATTTAAATCCTGCTCAAAATCAAAGGAAAAGAAAAAATATCAGGTCGAATGGTTTTCCTAACAGCAAGTTTTATCGTTTTAAAGCATTTTAAAATCAAATAAAGAGCAATTGTGCATGCAAATCCGGCGAGAGAGTCCTGTATCTCCATCTTCTTTTTAATGCAACCAAAATTAGCCTAAAACAGTGTTTTGGGAACTTCAGTTTCGAATTTTCATGGGGAGAGATCCCCAAACCCCGTATTTGCTCCCGAACATTATTTATGACCCCCTTTCTTATTCCTGCTCATATTTAGATATTGACCCTTTCAAAAACCATTACCTAGATCCGCGTTTGACTAAAAGTTTGTAACAAGTAATAGGAAAGAAATACTTTTCAATAATCTTGCATAGTTTACTGTAATTAGTGGACGATGCTCTGGAGGCTGTAAAGCATGGAGTTTCTGGAATATGGGTCTCTAACCACGGAGGAAGACAATTGGATGGTATCGAAGCAACGGTAAGTACTCTCGTTAGAATATAAGTATAAAGTATGGCTTGACCATTGAGCGATGGTATATGATCTGGAAGGGAAAAAAGAACACCTTATTCTGTAAGAGGTAGTACCAGCGAAAACAAGCAAGCAGTAAATTTATAATACTCGCACGATCTTGTTTACCTTACCTATTACAAAATGAAGTGGTCTGTTTCTGCTTCCTGTTCATTCTCCCTCTCTCCGTGGTCAAGAGATATAAAGAAATAGTTGCTGTCGTGACTATGGATAACACTCTCCATGGGAAGAAGCGCTGCCATTACCTCAAAAGTTTGCACTTCTGGGAGATAACTTCCTTAACCAAAGAGAGATGGCGGCATCCGTCATTTCCACTACCGCACTTTGGACACGAGCTGAGGAAGAGAAAACTTTTCTCCAGTCTCTTGTACTCGAGGTAACTGCAAGACAATAAACGCATAGGACATTTGAGGATACACGTGTATTAGCTATTTTTCCTGATCTTAAGTTCCAACCCGCACTCCTCCATAACCCGAGATCGACGTTCTAATCACTAAGCTCAGAAATGTACGCACCCAAAACTCAACTTATGCGAAGCGTGTTACCACCTTATTGCTGACCTCTATCGGTAAACCCTACTCTCGAGCGGAATTTATTTTTCCTGAATACTTATCCCGACTATAGTAAGATTTTAACAGACATTAGGAAAACCTACTGAAACAGCTTTTTGCACACAAATTCGCATGCCAATATAGTATAATGGTGTAATTACATAAGCAAAAAAAATTAAGTACTTACGCCCCTAATTTGTTAAGAATCGATGCAGAAAAGAAACTAGACCCCATATACACCCTACAGAAGAAATTTGAATTTTTTACTCCACACCGTATCATCCCGTCAACCAAAAACAAAATAATTTGCAAATGAAAATTGTTGTAAAACATCTCGTCAAATGTCTCCATCCGAAGGTTTTAAAAAATCAGCCGAGCAAGTAAGGTGACTCCATCATTGACGGTTTATCGCTCATTTTGCGACTGTTTTGGTTTTGGAAAACGGTCGATGGGATAACCCGTTAAGTACTCAATATTAATTATACATTTGGCAACAAAACGAATTATAAATTTAATGCAACATTTAAATTACGTACTGCATAGCAAAGCTACCAATAAATCATATACATATAAAAATATACAGAGAGAAAGATTATTATTGATTTATTTTTTTTATTATTATTATTATTATTTTTTTTTTTTTTTTTTTTTTTTTACGAATTAAAATCTCAATTTTTACTTCATTTCCCAAGCTGGAAGCCTTGCCTGACATAGCAGCTGCCCTCAAAGGATCCGGTTGTGAAATCTACATGGACGGAGGAATTCGTTGGGGAAGTGACATCTTCAAGGCTCTTGCTCTTGGAGCTGATTTCGTCTTCATAGGTAGACCAGCACTGTGGGGACTCGCACATTCGGTAATTTTTTTCCGTAATAAGTTCGGAATAAGTATTCCAAATTACATATTTTTTACAGTAAACTTTAAACCAACATGAGACTAAACATAAGACAAAAACCAGATGGTTCGATAATGTGACTAAAATGCTCCGTGTAGGCGCTCTGTGAAGAGAACTAAAGGACAAATATTTTGGTTGCACTAAGTTGCCCCAAAAGTTCGTAAACACTTGCTAAAAATGGAATTTTTAGCATTTTGGAAAAAAAAATGTGTAGTTTTTGTTACTTGGCAAGTAAAACTTCAATTTTTTGCAAGTGTTTACGAATTGTTGGGACACTCCTAGTAATTTAAATCTTTGTTAAACCATATTTTAAGACTGAAATGCTGTTCAAATTTCCTAAGTGTGCAGAACCAATTTCATACACATTGAAACTTTAGTTTGATGAACTAACGGCCTTATTCATCAGTCAATTCAAACCTCCTTCAGGTACTCAAAGCCATCTTCTACAAATAAGAAAGCTTCATTCGGAGGTTCGAGTGTCGAACGGAAGTTCGAATCGAGTAAGCTGGTGAGCAAGTCCGTAAGACATTCAAATGATACTGATATAACTGTACAACATATTTGCAAATAAAATATGAGATATTTAGTTCTTTAGAAATTTTAATTTGGCTTGCGTTTTCTGAAATTTTTACGAGGGCTGCGGAATCGTAGGGAAAAGGACCGACTCCGGCTACGGAAATTTAGAGTCTTCGACTCCGATTCCCTTACCCCAAAATCAGACCGACTCCAACTCCGCAAGCACTGGCGAAGTTGCGAACTTTCGGGGAAAATGACCGACTCCGACATCCGATTTTGACTCTTGGAACTTTAAACCTCAGACTGCCGACTTCGACTGCTTTGCCCCAACATCAATCTGTTTCCGCAGCCCTGGTTTTTACAACAAAAAATGAGCACAAAGTGGTAGTGCAGGGAAAGGTATAGTCTGCCCTCATGATTGTTGACACTCGACAAACTACAAAATACGAAAATCAACTATTTTATAAACACGTCGTCGGCAAACTTTTAACGAAACAATGATTCATCACGAAAAAAACTTGATCCGACAATTGATTGAATTTAGAAACTCTGGTTTCTCTTAGATTCAATCCATTTTGAAATAAATTTGTCCGAACACAAAACAAATTAACATCAAAATAGCTTCAAGGCACGTCAAGTTCAAAGGTGGTGAATGATAGAATAGCTATAAGACATGATTCTGTAAAAAAAAATAAAAATAATAAGTAAATAAATAAATAAAAAAAACAAGAATGGGGAAATGCCTCCTGAGAAAGACCTGAACGCCAACAATCGAGAGGTGGACTGCACTCGATTCAATATCGCAGTCGTTTCCAACCTACAGTTCTTGGTATACATCCTGTTAGCAAACAGACATTGTCTGGTCCCAAGGAAAGCTTACAGACTGATAAATAAAAAATAATGCATTTACTTTTATGCAATTGTGAAAACCAAGTCAAGAAAAACTCATAAACCACCACTGAGCGTTTATAATTTTATTAAGTAGATCTATGGAGGGATAGAGCTAATTAGACCATCTAAACTGAAATTTTGTTGGATTTCTCGCCAAAAAAATTTACAATGGGGTGCTACATTGATAAAGGTTGGAGACACCTGCTCTATAGTCTGTAGCTGCGAGAACGCATCGCAGAATCAATGCAATTGTGTTGCAGAATGCAACAAAAACAGGAAAAACAAACAAATACTCCCGCAACAGGAGAGTTTTCACTATATTTTGAGACAATCCAAAATCTGGGAAATTCCGAAATCCGTAACGGTCGCAGTCCTGAGCATTCCAGATTTGAGGCTCATATTGTACAGTGAAATCCAGTTATAACGAACTTCAGAAGGCCACAAATTTTGTTTGTTGTAACGGGAACTTCGCTGTAATGGAGATTAAATCAACTCTTCAAATATATTTCATTCTAATACACATCTCATTCTATTGGTTTAATATTTGTCGTAACGGAATCTCATTGTATTTCCTTTAATTTCCACAGGGACAAGAAGGCGTGAAGCGAATACTTGAAATTTTGAAGAGCGAGTTGGATAGAACAATGCATCTTGCAGGTAAGAATCATAAGTCGTACAAAATTCAAAATATTACGCCTACATTGTCCAGGTGAACAACTTGACCCGGAACACATTTTCAATTCCCGTCCGCAGCTGATAACCATGGAGACTTGTACACTAGCTTTTAGCGCAAAAGTAAAACCATGTTGAATATCCTTATTTGACCATCTGTACGAGATGTTACATCCGTTTCGAGTTAAAGCATAAAATTATTGCTAACTGTTCCAACGAAAAGAAATGGTACAAAGCGGAATCAATCCTTTTTGCGGTTTGAAAATTAAATTTTTATTTTAATTTGCGATGAAACTTGATTTTTTTACTTTCTTCTATATCTAATATATAGAAGAAAGTATTGGATTCGTGCAAATTTTCGAATTTCGACGGATTCGAACGTTTTGAGGTGTGCTGAGTCCATTTCGACCATTTTTGGAAAGTGTCTGTCTGTCTGTGTGTGTGTGTGTATGTGTGTATGTGTGTGTGTGTATGTGTGTCACGTCTGTGTGTGACCAGTTTTTTGTGGCCGCTCTACAACAAAAACTACCGCATGAAATCGAACGAAATTTAGTACACATATGTGCCCCTATGTGAACTTGTGCCCATTAGTTTTTGGCGCGAATTCCTCCAAGGGGGGTGGAGCAATGGGACGTTTTTCGAGTTACGCGTGCTTGCTATTCCTCAGGAAGTAACCGGCAGAATCAAACAAAATTTGGTCCATATGTTGGTATTAACAGGAACAGGTGCTGATTCAATTTTGGTGTCAATAACTCAAACGGGGGTTGAGCTATAGAACGTTTTTTGTCGTCAATTATGACTGCTGTATCTCAAGAAATAATGAACGGAATGAAAGAAAAATTTATCGGCAAGTAGCCCTTAGTGGGTATAAGAACTGATTTTATTTTTGTGTCAACAGCTAAAAAGGGGGTAGCGCAATCACCCGTTCTTTTTTTCCATTTTGAGTACCCTATCTCAAGAAGTAATGCTACGTTCTGGTTGAAATTTGGAATATATGTGAATCCATATGTAAACAGGCTTTGGTTCAATTTTGACGTGAATCGCTCCAAGAGGTGTTGATTTTTTTTTTTTTTTTTTTTTTTTTTTTGCGAATAAAAATAGTTTTATTAATGCAACAGTAAGAAAGATAAATCGTACTGTCGTCTGCGTATTTCTCGTGATTTTAATTGAATGGAAATGATCGGAAATATTGTCTCAATGATTTAAAATTTTTAACTGTTGCCATCTTATGTTTGCTATCAAATAAAATATTTGTAATTATTTCAAGCAAGGCTTTTAAAATAACTTTCAATTTTCGCTCTTTGCTTTGCTTTTGCAATAATTCAGACATTGGGATGGTAGTCAAGTTTTTGCATGTGTAATTTTGTTTTTGTTGGGAATATTGCTTCCTCGTCAAGCATGGGGAGGGATCAGAAAAAAAAAAAAAAAAAATATAGAAGAAAGTTTCGCGATGGCCACATCATACTAGTTTATATATATAGATATAGAAGAAAGTATTGGATTCGTGCAAATTTTCGAATTTCGAATTTTGACGGATTCGAACGTTTTGAGGTGTGCTGAGTCCATTTCGACTATTTTTGGAAAATGTCTGTCTGTGTGTGTGTGTGTATGTGTGTGTGTGTGTATGTGTGTGTGTGTGTGTGTGTGTGTGTGTGTGTGTGTGTGTGTGTGTGTGTGTGTGTGTGTGTGTCACGTCTGTGTGTGACCAGTTTTTTGTGGCCGCTCTACAGCAAAAACTACCGCATGAAATCGAACGAAATTTGGTACACATACACTACTGGCCATTAAAATTGCTACACCAGGGAAAAATGCAAATAGCAAAGTAATATTTATTGGACACATTTATAATGTTGGAAATAACAAATGATTAAATTTTCAAGAAATTTGGGTGAATAGATCCTGAGAAATTAGTACCTAGAACTACTACCTCTGTCAGCAATAACAGTGCTTATACGCCTGGGCATTGAGTCATACAGAGAGTGGATGGCATGTACAGGTACAGACACCCATGAAGCTTCAACACGATGCCACAATTCATCGACCGTAGTGGCTGGCGTTTGCTGACGAGCTAGTTGTTCAGCAACCATTGACCAGACGTTTTCTATTGGTGAAAGATCTGGAGAACGTGCTGGCCAGGGCATCAGTCGAACATTTTCCGCATCAAGGAAAGCCTGCACAATACCAGCCACATGCGATCGTGCATTATCCTGCTGAAACGTAGAGTTTCGTAGGGGTCGAATAAAGGGTAGTGCCACGGGTCGTAACGCATCGGAAATGTAACGCTAACTGTTCATAGTGCCGTCAATGCGAACAAGAGGTGACCGAGATGTGTATCCAATGGCACCCCACACTATCACGCCAGGGGCCATCAGTATGACAATGCCGAATGCACGCTGCCAGTGTGCGTTCACCACGATACCGCCAAACACGGATGCGACCATCATGATGTTGTAAGCAGAATCTGGATTCATCAGAAAAAATGACGTCTCGCCATTGGTACACCCAGGTTCGTCGCTGATCACACCATTAAAGGCGCTTCTGTCTGTGATGCAGTGTCAATGGTAGTCGCAGCCATGGTCTCAGAGCTGACAGTCCATGCTGCTGTAAACGTCGCCGAACTGTTCGTGCAGACACTTGTTGTCTTGCAAATGACCCCATTTCTTGACTCAAGGCTCGTGACGTGGCTGTACGATTCACTATGGCTATGCGGATAACATGCCTGTCCTCTCAGCTGCTAGTGATTACTGGCCGTTGAAAACCAGCACGGCGATCTGTATTACCATCCTGAACCCATTGATTCCATATTCTGCGAACTGTCATTGGATCTCGACCGACGCGAGCAGCTATACTGCGGTAGGATAAACCGCAATCCCGATAGGCTACAATTCGACCTCTATCAAAGACAGAAACGAGCTAGTACACATTTCTTCTTCTTACACGAGGCATCACAACAATTTTCCAACACGCAACAACGTTCAAATTGAATTTGCACGTGAGAAATTGACTGTACAATTTCCTCATTTAAACACTTTGTAGGTGTCGCTGCCGGCGCTTACGTTGTCTGAATGCGCTGAAAAGCTAACCATTTGCATATAACATCATCTTCTTCCTGTCGTTAAAATTTCATGTCTGTACCATGTCACTTTCTTGGTGTAGCAATTTTAATGGCCAGTAGTGTATGTGCCCCTATGTGAACTTGTGCCCATTGGTTTTCAGCGCGAATTCCTCCAAGGGGGGTGGAGCAATGGGACGTTTTTCGAGTTACGCGTGATTGCTATTTCTCAGGAAGTAACTGGCGGAATCAAACAAAATTTGGTCCATATGTTGCCAGTAACAGGAACAGGTGCTGATTCAATTTTGGTGTCAATAACTCAAACGGGGGTTGAGCTATAGAACGTTTTTCGTCGTCAATTGTGACTGCTGTATCTCAAGAAATAATGAACGGAATGAAAGAAAAATTTATCGGCAAGTAGTCCTTAGTGGGTATAAGAGCTGATTTTATTTTGGTGTCAACAGCTAAAAAGGGGGTAGCGCAATCGCCCGTTCTTTTTTTCCATTGTGAGTGCCCTATCTCAAGAAGTAATGCTACGTTCTGGTTGAAATTTGGAATATATGTGAATCCATATGTAAACAGGCTTTGGTTCAATTTTGACGTGAATCGCTCCAAGAGGTGTTGATTTTTTTTTTTTTTTTGCGAATAAAAATAGTTTTATTAATGCAACAGTAAGAAAGATAAATCGTAATAGACTGTCGTCTGCGTATTTCTCGTGATTTTAATTGTATGGAAATGATCGGAAATATTGTCTCAATGATTTAAAATTTTTAACTGTTGCCATTTTATGTTAGTTAACAAATAAAATATTCGTAATTAATTCAAGCAAGGCTTTTAAAATAACTTTCAATTTTCGCTCTTTGCTTTGCTTTTGCAATAATTCAGACATTGGGATGGTAGTCAAGTTTTTGCATGTGTAATTTTGTTTTCGTTGGGAATATTGCTTCCTCGTCAAGCATGGGGAGGGATCAGAAAAAAAAAAAAGAAAAATATAGAAGAAAATTTCGTGATGGCTACAACATACTAGTTTTTCATTATGATTTTAAACATTGAACCTATGCTGTCTCACTGTACCTCGTACGCTGTCTCACTGTCACTGTACCTCGTACGCTGTCTCACTGTCACTGTACCTCGTAAGCTGTCTCACTGTTACTGTACCTCGTACGCTGTCTCACTGTCACTGTGCCCTGTACACTGTCTCACTGTACCCGTGTCATGGGGTACAGAGAGATAAAATTGTTTGTTTCCTTTTCTTATATTATTTCAAAAACTTTTGTGCCTCAAAAGATTGTATTCTTTAGCTGCATTTAAGGTTTCCAATCCCGTCCCTATTTCAGTCCCGCGGGATTCCGGGATTGTAAGGAGCCAGTCCCGTAGGATCCCGCGGGATTGACTTTATTTTTCCAAAAATAGAAAAAGTTGTGCTTTTTAGGAAGGACTGCTTTGTTATTCCAATTAATAAATTTTTGGATTCCGTATACCAATTGTAGAGCACTAAAAAGTCATAATCCAATTAGTAATTATTGTTTAGTACGTAAAATGTTGCCCAAAAAGTCTAATGCGTCTTAACAAAGCATTGCAAATGTGGAGTGCGAAAGGATTTTTGCTTAAAAAATAATGCGCTTGATGAAAACACATGCTGTAACTCCACTGAAGTCAGTTTTTCTGAGGTTAAATAACTGTCAACATTTAGCAAAAGAGATCACCATTAACTTCATCACCTTTTGAAGTAGATTTTTTTTTCTTATGCTTGGTTTGTGCTCAAAAGCTGCAAATTTCAGACAAAAACGATATCTATTGGATGTGTGTTTTGCTGTATCCAATTCAACTTGCATTGAAAATACCTTTGTGGCTTCATTAACGTTTGTCCTTGTGTCAGTGCACTTGGTTTATTACAGCACGGGGTGAGTGCGCTCGATTTCACCAAGTCCTAGTCTCTGTAAAAGTTTTTTGATAATTTCGCTAATTTTACCTCACACCTGAAAGATACATTCAAAAACTTAGCTTAAGCTTAACTTACTGCACTGTCATGCGAGTCACCCTATGTCTCATCTAAGTTTCTGTCACCTCGTTGATGGTCGTGTCAAATTTACAATTAATGATAGGTTCTACATTGCTTTCTTCTTTGGAGAAAAATATTGTGCAATTTTTAAGTTAAACGTTTTGAGTGTATTTTATAAGCTTACAGAAGTTCTCTAACATTGCACTAAGGCTAACCCAGCGGATTTTGCGTCTGTAATACACATTCCCTATTTTTTCTAAAGCGTAATTTTCTGGATTTTAAATTTTAGTGATAGTTTTCGAAAATGCTTTTAAATTATACGCGTTTTCTCAATTTCTGAACATATGAACTGAACCTCGAATGAGAATACCAATTCATTCACAGAAAAATATGCTCAATTTTTATTGTGTTCTTAAATGCCGTTCATCTTATGAGACACAACGTTTTTCTTGCTCTTCTTACAGATATACAAGGAAGGGGATTCAAACTTCAGATGATGCTTGTGAAAATAGTCGTTTTAGGAGTGGCAAAAGTTGGAAAACGTTTGCAGGGGAATAAAATTGCGGGATTGGAAATCCCGCGGGATTTCACTCTCAATCTCTCGGGATTAACCCCGCTAAATATCATGCGGGATTTCGGGATTGGAAACCCTAACTGCATTACAAATCCATTATACAAAATTTTGTATAGAATCAAAGTTTCCAAATTTAATTTCTTGTATTTTATATTTTTCGTCTCACTGTACCCCACCGTGCCCTAGATTCCTCCCTCCCCGCAGAAAGGAGTACTTAGCATCGAAAAAAGGAAAGGAAATACAGTAAACTCCCGATTATCCGCAGAATAGGATGGCACGGTAACCACGGATAATCTGAATAATAGGTAAAAAACGATACTTAGTGTATACAATAGCTAAAAAATATTAATAACTGTGATGTCTGTAGTAGCTTAACTATTCATTTAGAATAATACACTATGATAGGATAACTATAACAACTTTATTTACAAAGGAAGGGAGAGATTGTTATCGATGTATGTTAACGATGCGCGTTACATAGCTGTTTCGTTTACATTCTTTCATACAGTTAAAAGTTACAGTTACACTACAATACTACGGTTACAGTTACACCTATGTTACAAATATATTACAATAACACTCACACATACATTTAAGTTACAGTTGAACTCTCTTAATACGATCCCGTTTAATACGAAATCGCGGCTAAAACGAACATCGTGTTCGTTAAGTTTGGTTTGCTATCTAATTACATTAAAAATTTCTCATATAATACGTACATTAAATTGAAACTATCGGCTAAAACGAACCAAAATTTTCGACCTCTTTACTTAAAATGTTTGAGGTTGAATATTGTAATTTTCTTTTTTGGAAATTGTTCATCATTCTGTTAGGTAGTAGAAGTCTGTTTGTGTATCGAGAAGAAAGTATTAAATATTTTTCATAGAAAATAAAGCCCGTACATTTGTTTACCTGTAGGCATTTCAATTTACTCGATGATAAAACTGTTCATCTTCCATTGTGGATTGCAACCTATTCCGCGATTGTCGAATACCATCTTCCTTTTTCAATATTTTCCAAACACATTCATTTATAAGAAATAAGCGATTTTTTTCTTAATGCTCTAACAGTTAGGTTACAATGAATGTATTAGTTGTAATATTTTTTAAATTTAGGTAAGCATTCCTTCATTTTTTCGCAGTATCTCTCACTTACGGTTGTTACCAATAACGGCTAATAAGAACAAATTCTTTGATTTTTGACATTCTGTATTAACCGAGTTGAACTGTATAACTAAAATCATTGCTACAGTGCATCTACTTACATTGAAAATAAAAAATATATGTAAAATCTAAAAGCGAACAACAACACAATCATTACAGTTTTATTTTAAAAATTGCGAAAAAACCCGCGGATAATCCGACCGCCGATAATCGGGAGTTTACTGTTTTAGAGGGCGCATTTGTTTTATCCCCTTTCCCCTCACAGCTTCTCTTTTTTCTTAATTTTAATTTTCTCTCTCAAAAAATAATCTTGAAAGACGTTCAATCGTTGTTTTCATTTTCGTTGCTGACGTCATAAGTTAAATATGATAAAACTGTCGATAGAGTTACCGATGTTACCAAAACAACTTTTTAGCTCATTGCCAAACTTCACCACATTAATGTTTTATTCAACTAACAGATCTCGTTCTGCTAATAATTGCTCGCAGTGAAAAATCACCAAATGATGATTGTTTGCCAGAAAAGACAATCAAGCGCTCCGATTCAAGATGGCTGTCTTCACTTCTGACATCACACGATTAAATATTTTGTTTTAAAAACCTGAAATTTTGAAAAGTGAACTAAAATTTAAATGTTAGAAAAATAAAAGCATTTCCTGGGAACGAAGTTTTTTTTCTTCTTCTTTCATCAATTTCTGTGACTAAAAGTAGTACTTTTGACTGAAGGAAACAGTCCTCATTACAAATTTACCAGACTTTTTACTGTGTATTTCTTCTTTTCAGGATGCGCTTCAATCAAAGACATAAGCCCACACATGGTTAAAAAAGCTCACTCTTCAAAAATATGAACTATTTTAGTTTAAGAAAAAGACTGTGAGATATGCATTCAAGACAATACTGCAAGTCTAAGGGTGTATGTGTACAAAGCAAGGATATCCTTACAAGAGAATGTAGTCTATAAAACCTGAAACTTTAGAATAAATATAAATCTTTCATAAAACATGTTTCTTTGAAATTTCTAAAGAAATTATGCAGTGAATAAGGTACTTTCTTCAAAAAATTTGCATACAAAAGTGTAAGATGATTTCAAAGCTATCCTTTTATTCAGTATTGTTTACTAGATACAAGGATGCTGTGTAAAATCGCAATGAAGCAATTCGAAACCCTATGAAAACGAGCTGATGTGTGCATCACGTGACATCTTTTACACCAATTTAATGTTATTTCCCCATTATAGGCAATTTTAATGAGATTCAATAGTTAACTCTCTAGATATCCCCAACAGTGACCAAATTGAATCCAGATTAAGAAAAAAAAAATCTCGCGAAACTTGTCGCCAAGTTGGCGAACAAAAGACTGGTGATATATCGCCAAGTGTCCACGAAATTATAACACCACTTGTGCTTGCATCGAAATTAACAATGATTTCCCCCCAAAAAGGTGCAAAAGATCCCTTTAGAAACACCCGAATGCAACCAAAAGGGGAGGTGCACAACAAGACCCCACTAAGAGTCTACGTACTAAATTTCAACTTTCTAGGACAGTCCATTCTTGAGTTATGCGACATACATATGCATATACGCACATACATACGTACATACAGACGTCACGAGAAAACTCGTTGTAATTAACTCGGGAATCGTCAAAATGGATATTTCGGGCGTCTATATGTTCTTAGGTATATATGCACGTGTGGTCGGGTCGAAAAAATATCTCAACATTCATTCAGGTGTGAGTAAAATAGAAATTAAGGTCGATTTTTGAGTGATTTTTTTTTTTTTTTTTTTGCGAATACAATACTTCCTTTTTTGTATAAAAGGAAGTAATATACTTCATTATTTAAAAAGTTTTAATGAAAAAGTATTAAAAATTTATCTTTTGTCGTAATGAATGCAAAATGCAAGAAATCAGATTCCAAAAAAGCTAAAAGATACAAAGAAGATAAAATACAAATTCTTCCTTAGTAAAAACAGGTGCGAATTAAGTAAAAGAACATCAACTCCAACTCCAACGCAAAAAAAAAAAATTTTCAGGCAGAGGCGGCGATTGGGACTGAAAAGTGGGAGGGGGAGGGGGGGCGAAAAAACGACAACTTTAAAAGCCATAGGACTTTTGGCTACAGCAAAAGAAAAAAGCGAGAGAAAAAAGTATAAAATTTTGCAACGCCTATGGTTTTGAGAGCAGATGAGGGGTAATTTATGTAAATCTAGCAACTTAACTCAAGTTTTTATAAAGATTTTGATGAATTTTGTACATAATAACTTTCCCCGAAGAAATACTTAGACATGAATTAGACTTACATTATTTACTTCAAAATGTTTTGAAACACCACAAACACTTGGTAATGATTTCATTAAGCAAGTATGGCTTGTTTAAGTAAAACAATTGATTTTCTAATATCTATAGAAAGAATGCATAAACTAAAAGTTACTACTTATGCTAAATATTGTTTAGTAAACAGAAATACAAAGCAAAAGAAGTAAATAATTATGATCTGAAAATTTTGACACTTTTGTTTTTTTATTTCTAGTTTTGGTTCCTAAATTGGAAAATAAAATAAAAAAAATGAACCACAAAAAGGGGAGGCATCCCCCCCCCCCGAACTGCTGCCACTGTGTACAGGTTCACACAGGTTACAAAATTTCACTGCACTTTGTTTCATGAGTAAACTGCAACCCATTTGTATATGGAAGTGCTTTTAATTTTGGCAATAAAGTTTTCACAGGTTCACTGTAAAAAAATTCCGAAACGTTACTGAGTATTTCCGTTTAACGTTTCAGGATTTCAATGGTTTTTACCCACTTCCTGGAAAATATCAAGCATCATAGTTGAAAAGTTTCTTGAATTACTACAAATCGCACGATTGCAGACTTCTCACTGATATAAAAAATATTTGTAGTACCCAGTTTAAAGATTAACTCAGCGTATTTATAAAGTGTATCAGCTTCATTTCGATTGCGGCCCGTCCAGACTCATAAGGCGTCCAAAGGGCGCAAAACAGTCCATGGACTACGTAGCTTTGCAAGAATTGCAGGCAAGTGAGATGTTTGATACTTGCCTGTAAGGCTCTCTTAGCTTTGGTCATGTTTGCGAAACTGCTCTTGGAACTTTCCTGGAAACGCACGAAGGTTCCAAACTTTCATAATATACTCACCTAAGTTTGGTGTATAATTCCAGAGATACGACTGGCTTTAAACGGGAAGGTTTCTGAATATTTTAGGAAGCTTCTAGGATAATTTCAGGAAGGTAACTGAATTTTAGCGGGAAACGTTCCTGGTTTTTGTGAGATATGTTACCGGAAGAAATTGG
Organism: Uloborus diversus; assembly: GCF_026930045.1. Lineage (NCBI taxonomy): Eukaryota > Metazoa > Arthropoda > Arachnida > Araneae > Uloboridae > Uloborus > Uloborus diversus. The sequence goes on along the minus strand of NC_072737.1, from coordinate 23,762,175 downwards.
GCACATTAGCTACCTATTATTTTCCAGGAACGTTTCTGAATTGTTTTTACAATTGTTTGTTCTTTCTTTCTTTTTTTTTAGAATTTCTTTTTTTTCACACGTACAAATTGAGTGTACATATATAAAAAAAACGTTGCCTCAAAGCTACAGTAGGATATCCTACTGTTGCTTTAAGGTCGACCCTCGATAACTCGAATATTCCTTTATCTCGAAGTTTTTATTTAATCTCAAAAATTTTTTGAGTGTTTAGTACAAAGTTGTCTCTATATCTCAAATGTACTCCTTTTAAGTCAAAGTTTTTTCGAAAGTTTCGTTTTCCTTTCGTGCATAAAAATGCAACCAAGTTGAGAATTATTATTTTTTCAAACACATTGCTTCACATTGCAGTTTGTGTCAGGAGGATAATCCTTACTAATATCATAAATGTGAAAGTGACTTTGTTTGTTTGTTTGAAGATGCGATAAACAGTCGAAAATAACCTCCTTTTTCGAAGTATTGTAACGGATCCGGCGCGACTTCCACTTTCTTGAAATGAAGACACAGTTCTTGATAAAACACAGGAAATTTATTTACACTATGTACAGGAAAGATCTTCAACAACTGCTAAATTATTCATCAGCAATTAAGCAATTATCACACAACACCGTAAACTCAACGTTTACACACGTATTTACTTCCAAATACGAAAACAACACAGCGAAATGCCTCGCAATAAACAGAGCAAAAATGCACTCAGTTCGAAATCTCAATCGAAACTAACTGTTTATCCATCGCTAACGCTTATATAGACACCGAAAAGAAATTTCTCAAATATTCCACACGCTTCTTTCGGCTTCCCGAAATGCGTAGACCGTTATCAATGAAAAGAAAAGAAAATAGGGGTCGTATACTTTAGCCGAATGAAAAAGGGGTTGTATATTCATTTCGGGAAACTATTTACAGGTTACGTTCCTACAATAATTACTATTTACAGAATCTGTAACATTGCCCCCTTTCTAAGGACTGCACGTCCCGGGCAGTACAATCCCCAGAAAGGGTGTCGAACTTCTATCAAAAGTTTACAAATATTCACATTAATTAATAACTAACAGATACATAGGAAACACAATAATAACAAGAGATATCACTAAACATTAAAAGCAAAAAAATTATCTACAACTTTTATGTTATCAACCATGGTTGTTTACGTAATACTCATGAACTATGGCCATAGTATGGGGCTAACCGATCATAATGTACAACCCTAGGTTTTGCATTAGGTGATTTTTGGATCCTCACTACGACGTCATTTAGTCGGTTGAGGACTTTGTAGGGTCCATCCCAATGCGACTGCAATTTGGGTGACAGACCTTTCCGTCGGATGGGATTCCATAACCAAACCTTGTCGCCTTCGTTGAATTCATGTCCAGTAGACCTTGCGTCGTATCGGGTCTTCATCTTCTCCGCCGCGATGTTGATTCGCTCTCGTGCGAAGTTATGAACGTCTTCCAACCGGGCCTGGAGATCCTGGATGTACTCCTCAGGCGATGCAGGCGCATCCGGAGGACGACCGAAGACGAGATCACAAGGTAGCCTTAGCTCTCGTCTGAAGAGCATCTGAGATGGGGCAAATCCGGTAGTCTCATGGACAGCACTGCGGTAGGCCAGCAGGAACAAAGGTAGCTTCTTGTCCCAATCCTGTTGATTTCTGGAGACCATAAGTGAGAGATTATTCAGGATTGTGCGGTTAAATCTCTTCACCATGCCGTCCGATTGTGGGTGTAGTGGTGTTGTCCTAGTTTTCTCAATTCCGAAAATTTGACATAGGCCCTTAAACACAGCAGAGATGAAATTCCTCCCTTGATCGGAATGAATCTGCAAAGGTGTTCCATATCTCGAGATCCAATGTTGGACTAGAGTCTCTGCTACGGTGGTAGCCTCTTGATCTGGAATGGGATATGCTTCCGGCCATTTGGTGAAGTAGTCGATGGAAACAAGAATGTATTTGTTCCCATCAGCAGTCCTTGGTAGAGGACCCAGGATGTCGATCCCAATTCGTTCGAAAGGAGCTCCAACGTTGTACAGATGTAGCTTCCCTCTGCTTCTCTTCTTCGGTCCTTTACGAGCAGCACAGGCGTCACAAGAATGGCACCACTTCTCCACGTCATCCTTCGCCTTGCTCCAGAAGAAGCGCTCCCGAACTTTATTGAGGGTTTTCAAGGCACCAAAATGTCCTCCAGTCGCACTACTATGTATTTCTTTCAGAACATCTGAAATCCTTGATCGGGGAAGTAGTAACTGCCACCTAGATGTTTTGCCGTCGTCAGATTCCCATTTCCGGTGTAGCACGCCGTTCCGTAAATGGAGTGAGTTCCATAAAGCCCAGTATCTTTTTGTTGCAGGACTGAAGATGGAAACGTCCTGCCAGCTAGGGCGTCGACTGTCACTTTCCATGAACTCCAAAATTGGTTTTATGTCGGGGTCTTCAAGTTGATCTTTTCGAACTTGGTCATCACTCCATGGATCAGGTTCTGATGAAGTTGGAGTCACTGTCACCTGATAGGCAGTAGGGCTAGTCGTTCCATATACTGTTTCTCGATTCGGGAACAATAATTGCAGTTCTCAGGACAGGGTCTCCTTGATAAAGCGTCTGCATTACCGTGAGACAACCCTTTTCGGTGCTTGATCTCCATGTCATATTCCTGGAGCCGTTGTATCCACCTGGCTATCTGACCTTCCGGATTTTTGAAGTTCAAAAGCCAAGTTAATGAGGCATGATCTGTCCGAAGCAGAAATTTTCGGCCGTAGATGTAATGATGGAAGTGTTCTACAGCTTTCACTATGGCCAGTAACTCCTTTCTGGTGACGCAGTAATTTCGCTCCGACTTTGATAAGCATTTGCTCCAGTAAGCGATGACGTGTTCATTGCCGTCAATTTCTTGGGATAAAACAGCTCCGATGCCCTCGTGGCTCGCATCAGTGTCTAGGATGAAGGATTTTCCAGGCTGAGGATAGGCGAGGATAGGCGTTGATGTTAAAGCCTCCTTCAGTCGTAGAAATGCATCTTCGCATTCTTTGGACCATTCAAACTTTTGCTTGCTCTCCGTCAGCTTATGCAAAGGTCGTGCAATGTTGGAAAAACCCTTCACAAACTTCCTGTAGTACGTGCAGAGCCCCAGGAAACTTCGCAGTTGATGGATGTTTTCGGGACGACTCCAACTCTTGACCGCGGATACCTTTTCTGGATTGGTTTGTACACCTTCAGAAGAGATGATGTGACCAAGGTAGTTCACTTCCCGGCGGAACAAATTACATTTGGACGGGCTTAACTTCAGATTCGCTTCCTTAAGCTTTTGCAGCACCTTCCTAAGATTTGCCAGATGTTCTACGAAACTGCGTCCCACGATGATGATATCGTCTAAATAGACCAGACAGGATTCGTAGGAAAGTCCTCTTAACACTGTCTCCATAAGACGCTCGAACGTAGCTGGTGCATTGCAGAGGCCGAATGGCATCACTTTAAACTGCCATAAGCCTTGTCCAGTTGTAAACGCGGTCTTCTCTCGGTCCTCAGGGTGTATCTCAACCTGCCAGTAGCCGCTCTTCAAGTCCAGGGTCGAAAACCACTTGTGTCCGGAAAGAGTGTCCAAGGTGTCGTCTATCCGTGGAAGAGGGTAACTGTCCTTCTTGGTGATTTCATTCAGCCGTCGGCAATCGACACAAAATCTGGTGGAGCCATCTTTCTTTCGGACTAAGACGATGGGAGAGGCCCAAGGACTGGATGACGGTTCGATTACATCATTCTCCTTCATCTCTTTCAGGAGGGTCTCAACCTCTTCCTTCTTAACGAACGGTAGTCGTCTTGGATGCTGTTTAATAGGGGGGTGTTCTCCAGTGTAGATCCTATGCTGCGTTAAATTCGTACGGCCAACATCCTCCGATGTAGATGAAAACAGATGCTTGAAATCGTCCACCAATTGTTCCGCAGCAGTTCTTTGATCTTTCCATGATGGCGCACTCCCAATTAACTTCGATTTCAAGGACTCAGAAGACACAGTTTCGGGGGAATTGATTCTTCTAATGATGCAGTTTACTGGAGTACAAGTTGCTAACACTTCACCTTTCCGAATATTCCTTGGCCTTTCACTCACGTTGGCGACTCTTACAGGAATTACATCCTTAGAAAGGTCCACAAGCGTAGATGCTACCAGCACTCCTCTTAGGTTAGGGTATTCAATGAGTCCAAATCGAAAACTATTGCTTTCTTCAAGGGAGCCTGGTATTAATGATTCTGACCTTGAGGGAATCGATAAATCTGTTTGGGCTATTATTTGATGTGCGGATTTTACATCACTTTCTGCGGGGAAAACGGCTATGTCTTCTCTCATCGACTGCAGCTCATTAGTCTTGAAGTCGAGAGTGAAGTCATATTTCTTCAAAAAGTCCAATCCGAGAATGAAGGGGTCCGTGATATTAGCGACGAATGCCGTATGATGGTAGGTGGCATTCCCAAACACTATTTCCAAGTCCACTTTACCGTCAATCTCGATCTTGTCACCTGTCACAGTCTGGAGACTTACGCGTGGCGATGTCCACAGCAGTTTCAATCCAAATTCACGAGCCACATCTGTCCTAATGATTGTCACATTGGCTCCAGTGTCGACAATCAGTCTGCAGGGGTTCCCATTTACATGTGCGTAAATGAAAAGTCCATCACTGCCACTACTAGAAGAGGAAATCTGCAGAGCTCTGGTGGTGGTGATTTCCTTCCCTCGCGTAGCTTGGCGAGCCGGACAACTCCTTCGCAGGTGTCCTTCGCTACCGCATTTCCAGCACTTCTGCTCTTGTTTCTTTTGGGCTGTTATGCTGCTCAGATGTCTTGTCAAGTCACCGAGTTGTCTCTCAAGTTCAGCGAGGTGGGACGACCTGGAATCAGACTCATCAGCTTCCTGAGTCCGGATTAGATGGCGATCCACACGGGTTGCTTCTTGGGCGGCCTCGTATCTCATCGCATACACAACAGCAGAATTCAGGTCTTTGACATCCGCCACCCGTAGAGCTTTCTGGATTTCCGGATCTCGAACCCCGTCGATGTAGTAGTTGAGTGCCAGGTTGTCTCGAACATCCGCAGGACAGTCACAAAAAGCAAGATGAGACAGTCTCTCAATGTCCGCCGCAAGCTCTTGCAGGGTTTCCCCGGTTTTCTGGAAACGGGGCTTCAACTGGAGTCGGCTGAAATCTTTCTGGCACTTCTCACCGAAGCGAAGCTCCAACGCAGATGTGAGGGAGGCGAAATCCAGGCGCTGGCTGTCCGAAAGGGTCTGAAGAATGTCCGCTGCGTCACCTCTCAGGGATGCTGCAAGATGACAGGCCTTGGTAGCAGAGTCCCATCCGTTCGCTTCTGCCACTATCATGAATTGGGTCTTGTACACCTGCCACGAACTTTTCCCATCAAATGTGGCCAGTTTAACGGAAGGTCTAGCAACAGATGTGGGAGCGCAAAACTGTACAGAGCTGCTTTCCGCGGTCGCCAATCTCCTTTCCTTGTCTTTAATTATTTCTTCCTTAAATGAGGTAAATTTCTTGTCTTCTTCTTCCAACTTATTTTCCACATTGGCGATACGCTCTTCCACAGGATCAAATTTTTCTTCCAGAGCATCGACTTTATCTGCCATGGCGGTTAGTTGATTCTCCATCATGGTTTTCATCGACGTTAAGTCACTTTTCATTTCATCTTGACTTGTAGTAATTTTAGTAGTTAAATCATTATTTAACTGTTCTTGGTTAGTCGCTAATTCATTTTTTAATTGTTCTTGATTTGCAGTAAAACTTGCAGTCAAATCACTTTTTAATTGGTCTTGATTAGCCGCCATATCATTTTTCAATTGTTCTTGATTAGCTGCCATATCATTCTTCACAGAGGTGATTGCGTCAAGAAGTTGTTTTAATGGTTCATCCATTGCACGGGTAATCACCATAAAAATAAAGTCCAAATTTAAAAAGTCTTTATGAAAAAAAATGTCCAAAGTCACACTTACTGCAAGAAAGTCCTGAAGTAGCCCCACGTTGTAACGGATCCGGCGCGACTTCCACTTTCTTGAAATGAAGACACAGTTCTTGATAAAACACAGGAAATTTATTTACACTATGTACAGGAAAGATCTTCAACAACTGCTAAATTATTCATCAGCAATTAAGCAATTATCACACAACACCGTAAACTCAACGTTTACACACGTATTTACTTCCAAATACGAAAACAACACAGCGAAATGCCTCGCAATAAACAGAGCAAAAATGCACTCAGTTCGAAATCTCAATCGAAACTAACTGTTTATCCATCGCTAACGCTTATATAGACACCGAAAAGAAATTTCTCAAATATTCCACACGCTTCTTTCGGCTTCCCGAAATGCGTAGACCGTTATCAATGAAAAGAAAAGAAAATAGGGGTCGTATACTTTAGCCGAATGAAAAAGGGGTTGTATATTCATTACGCGAAACTATTTACAGGTTACGTTCCTACAATAATTACTATTTACAGAATCTGTAACAGTATCTTAATAAAATGTATTCCCTAAAAATACTTTTTTTTCTAACTAATAATTAGCTTCATTCAAAGCAGAAGTGTTATAGTCTATCCATTCCTGAAAAATAAACATTCTTCAGAAGGCTGGGAAAGAAACTTCCGATAACTCGAACCACCAACTCGGAGGTTTTAGCCGGTCCCTTGGGACTCCGAGTTGTCGAGAGTTGACTGTATATGCAATTAATAAATTCTAGTAAGTGGGAGGAGGGGGGGGGGCTGACCCCGAAGTATTTGGATTTTCATTGCAAAATAATAATAATAATAATAAAAATTGAATTGTAATGAAAATTAATTTCAGACCACCTTTTCCTTTCGCCCAACATTTTTTTTTCCAACTACAGTATTTATGTACACAGGCTTGAAGTAGTCGAGATTTCGTAATCGAAAGTTACTGACACCGTTTTTGTGTAATCAATCTCAATATTTAAAATTCCTGCTATCTTAATCGTTTTCAAAATCACTAAATATGAATGTGATCGAAATGGTAAACAATCAAATTATAATGAAAAATATTTTCCTGTAATCACAATTACAATTTACAAAAAAAAAAAAAAAAGCAAAATTCCAAAGTTACATTTACAGAGGGTGAATTAAAACTTGTTCAGTTCTGAGATCAGAATTAACTCGAATGTCAGACATGGGGTTTAATTCTAAAGAATCAGCGTCAAACCATCAGAGTGGCCTCCCTCTACATACAAAAAAAAAGTTTAAATTTCATTCAAATTATGTTTTTGGAATCACAAATTGCGACAGGACCCTACCAGTTGGGTTTCTTGTTTCTGGGTCATTTCACGGTATTTTAGACATTTATCTAGAGTCCGTAACATGATCTCTTTTTGTCATAACTTTTCAATTTATTGTTTGATTAGCGTATTATTTAATTTTGAGCTTTTCCTACCAACACACCAACTTAAATTAAAATAATTTGCAAATCAAACAGTAAATTTAAAAGTTATGGCAAAAAAGGTCATGTTACGGAATCTACATAAATGTCTAAAATACTGTGAAATGACCCTTCTACTAACATAATGGCTTTTATCGCAACCAAAATTTAAATTAATGACAGGGGCTGGAATGCTGGATGTTGTGTGCCGGATACTGTTTCTGAGTAAAAAGGATTGCGTAAAGTCGAGAAGGTTGTTAAAAAATTTGATTCCGAGGCAGATGGACACATTCTACATAAATTATAAGCATAGAAAAATAAAATCAAAGGACGCGGTCGTCATTCAACGGTCAAGTGAAAACAATAAGCAATTCGTGATTGCTCAATAAATCAGTCGTGGGAGGAGCCAGAGGGGGTCCGGGACCCCTCACTTTTTTCAGACAATAATTTATAACTTTATATTTATCCCCTCCCCTTTTGTGCGTATGTGCTTGACATTAAAAAAAAAGGATCGTGTGGGAGGGGGAGGGGGGACAGGAAATAATTTTAAAGATGTACTTTGTTGCGTTTTTCCTATGAAATATGTATTCCAATAATTTCTCAACTTTTCATTTAAGAAAGATTGGGTCGAAGCCGGCCGATCACTAACACAAGACAATTATTTGTCCCAAGGCCTGTCTGTTTTCTCTTTTTCTCCAGACCGGTGCTGCAAGGGAAGGCGTACTGCAGCTCAGGAAAGCATATTGGATAGAAACGTGAGGATAAAATTTTTGTGGTGTATTTTGTAGCTTTTCCCTATCTGATTAATTAAATTTTATTTTTGAAAGTCTGGGTGCGAAAGTGCACTACCCTGCCGGCAATCATGGACATAAACATGAGATTAATATCTTTCGTGATTTAGTTAGTAGTTTAAATACTTTATAGCTTGTCCTGTGTTTAAAATAAATTTAATTTTATTTGTTTAACACATATAATTGTTTTAAGAAAGTTTAAATATTAAAAAAATATTTGTTAAAAAAAAATATTTTTTTCAAAAACCGGGGGACGTGGGGGGGGGGGGGTAGAGTGCACCCATGATCAGGCTCCCTCACTTTTTCAAGGCACAAGCCGCCACTGCAACAAATAAAACCGTCCAAATCACTTCCTACTATTGAGGCAGAACCGAATCTTGAAGTTTCATTAGGAGTACATTGGCGTTAGAGTGTCTGCTGCTGACTTATGTAAAAACAATGAAAAGTTAAAAGGTCATTTGCAACTGTGCAATGCACAGTATTTAAGGGTCTAGAAACAAGCAATGAAGCAATTGGCAGCTTTCAGAGAATCAAAACATAAAACTTCCTGTCGAATAAAAGCTTAATTGTTTACAATTTTTTGAGCTATAAGAAAATATTCAGAAATTTGTTTTCACCATCATCTTTTCACCAAAATGTGTGTTGCGTTGTAAGTAAGCATTTTGTGTCTGAAGATAACGGAAGGGAAATTCTCAAAACGTTGCAAATACAGCACCTACATGTGTGCCCCCTCCAGTTTATCAGTGGCAATAGAAAGCAGTTTAGTATTTGTTTTTTCATAAGGATGAGTGTTCAAAAAGATTTTTCTACCTCAGTTGAAAAATATTTTATGTCCACTACTTTTTTGCAAATAAAAATACATGTTGTAGCATTAAAATACATGTTGTAGCTTAAATTCTACACTAACAGTCAAGGGCGCCCATATAGGGGGGCAAGGGGGGGCGCTCGAGCCCTTATCCCCTTGGAAATTAGAACTTCCTTGCTTTTAGTACTTTTTTCTTTGCAAAAATATAAAAATATTTCTTCCCCAGCCATTAATGAATAAATAATTAAAAATGTGAAATTTTAATGACTCTAATCTATCTTGACATCTGCCTCCATGGGGAAAATGTCCTGCTAAACCATGGTTAAAATTTCTGAGCCCCTCCCCTTACAATTTTGCATATGGGCGCCCATGCTAACAGTGTGTGCATATATACTAAAGCTTATTTATGTATATTTTAAATAATAATACAATAATAAAAATACATGTTGTAGCATTAAAGTAACTCTTAAATTCTACACTAACAGTCAAGGGCGCCCATATAGGGGCGCTCGAGCCCCTATCCCCTTGGAAATTAAAACTTCCTTGCTTTTAGTACTTTTTTCTTTGCAAAAATATAAAAATATTTCTTCCCCAGCCATTAATGAATAAATAATTAAAAATGTGAAATTTTAATGACTCTAATCTGTCTTGACATCTGCCTCCATGGGGAAAATGTCCTACTAAACCATGGTTAAAATTTCTGAGCCCCTTCCCTTACATTTTTGCATATGGGTGCCCATGCTAACAGTGTATGCATATATACTAAAGCTTATTTATGTATATTCTACATAATAATACAATAATAAAAATACATGTTGTAGCATTAAAGTAACTCTTAAATTATACACTAACAGTCAAGGGCGCCCATATAGGCGGGCTAGGGGGGGCGCTCGAGCCCCTATCCCCTTGGAAATTAGAACTTCCTTGCTTTTAGTACTTTTTTCTTTGCAAAAATATAAAAATATTTCTTCCCCAGCCATTAATGAATAAATAATTAAAAATGTGAAATTTTAATGACTCTAATCTGTCTTGACATCTGCCTCCATGGGGAAAATATCCTGCTAAACAATGGTTAAAATTTCTGAGTCTATCCCCTTACAATTTTGCATATGGGCGCCCATGCTAACAGTGTGTGCATATATACTAAAGCTTATTTAGATTGAAATTTATTAGAATATCATAACTTTTTTTTTTTATTTCTTTCAAGAACATTATGGGTTTTAAAAGGCTAACCATCTCAGAAACTTTGACACACAAAATTAGGCAACATCTACAATTCTATTGAAACAAAGGCAAACTTTCACCAATATCTTTTCATTCAGCCATCCACTAAGAATACATATTAATTCAAAAAATAGCAAAGCTTTGATCTATCGTTAGAAGCACGTTTAAAGAAGAGAACTGCATTTGTTCTGGAATTATTTATCATTAACTTTTGATAAAAGTAGAGGCAGCCGGGGCTCGTTGGGCCACAGGGCAAAAAAAAAAAAAAAATGTTGGACAAGTCTCGATAATTTCAATACTATTATCATTTTTTTCATTTATGACCAACAAATAGCACCTATAGTCCGACAAATATTTAAATGAAATCATATTGTCCAATAATAATGAACAAATTTTATTTCCAACATGAATTATAATACTATTTTTTTCAGAGATGAATAATTTTCATAGATCTGCAACTTTTTTTTTTAATGGTTTTTATGAAGAAGGGAGCAAAAAGTTGAACTCCTCTCCAAAGTGTGTTCTTCTACATCATTCTTAATTATTCAATTATTTTTATAATTAATGAACATTCATTATAAGAATAAATAATTAAATATGCTAATACTTGGAAATATACATTAAAATCACTTCCAACTACCCAAAGTACAAAAATACTTACAAGATGTGAAAGGATTGAAATCTCAAAAACGGGAAGCCTCAACTTCCTGCAACATATGCAATGTTGCAATCTTTATAAAAAAAAAAAAAAATCAACAAAAAGAAGACTTCAGAATGCTTACAATAAAAGATAAAATAAAATAATGCTAAGTAAACATGCCTCAAATTAGCTTCCAGCTGTCCAAAACATTCAAATATTTATATGATGTGAAAAGATTGAAACTTTAAACACATGAAGCAACTTCCTGCAATGTAAGAACTACCAAATTTTAAGTAGTTGACAGCCTTACATAACGCTTTGCCTTAGGTATAATTTTAATAAATAAAATTCATAAATTAAGTAGCTACTTATAAAAAAAAATAAAATCCCCTAAGTAAAAGTGGCTACTGACCACAGGCTACTATATAAATATCATAATTTTCATGTTTACAAGCAGTTAATAAAATAAGTTTTCATTAAAACTACAGAAATTGTCTTAACAGAATTTGAATAAATATTTTCTAAAAAAGAATTACAAAGATAGAGAAAAATAAATCATAAAATGCATTTTCTCTTGACTCCTGCAGTTCGAAGTAGTTCAACAAATTGTTTAAATATCAATTATCATTAACCATTTTGGGTACAATCAAAATACATGATAATTACTACACAAAAAAAAAATTATGTTAAAATATTATTTGGAAAATATTTTCAACGTGTTTAAAAGTATAACATATAAATACCTTTTTGCTTGTGAAAATTAAATGAATGAATTACAACATTTTAATGCACAAAAATTGCAAATTACTGCAAATATAAGTTTTGGGGTTACAAGGAACCCTTTTTTCAATTCGCTTTTGGTTGAAAAGTCATCCAAGTCAGTTGTGATGAAGTCGATCAGGATCTGGAAAAATATAAATACATGGCCAAAAGTAAAAACAAATGTTAGCTTATGCAATTTATTGCAACTAAATATTCTTCTTACAAATGATGACAGCAAACTGTAACATGAAAACAAAGCCGACAAATGAGCAAAAATTTATTAAAACAAAACCATACAAAAACCATTATTTTGTATATTGTAGTTTATACAAAGTTAATTTTTCAAATATTTAATATTGATTTTCAAAAGAATTGCTTAATTAAATCAAGTTGCACGAGTAATTTCTTTCAGAAATTTGGAGTTAGACAGTTTTTTATTACAAGTAATTGAACTCTCATCAAAATCAATGCCTAAAAATAAACTTTATAAATAAATGATTGATTAAAAAAACTCTAATGAACAGAATAAAAAATAAACTCCTCTGACAAGATAATACTCATAGTAAATGAAACAATCTAGCAATTGCCAGTTCATGATGTAAACTATAAATTTTATAATATAACAATTATGGTTTTCAGGGTTCAGTTAGGGTTTATTTTCAAGCATTGGACCATATATTTTACTCTTTATGATTGAACCATAAAAATATGCCTGACAATGCTTACTATGTTTTTTTAACGCTTTGCTAATTATATTCCATTTATTTCCAAAAGTTTTATATAAGTCTATTAATTTTAAAATATCCTCAGAGCTCCATGCGATATTAAAAGTATAGGGGTGGAATATAGTCCTAGCTCTATTATAAACAGATGCCAAATTTCTATCATTCAAATTTTTACCTAATCTTAGATAAAAATGTTTAGCTCTTAGAAACTTTGACAAGGAACAGTCTTTTTTACGATCACTATAAATCCCAAAAATTGTAACTGGATCACAGATTCCATACTCTTCAGAAAATTCCTTATAATTTCTTCTCAGTATCTCATCCTCCTTTGGCGTCGTCCATCGTCCTTTTTTACAACTAAAACCTAATTTTTTCCATCTCCTTATATCTTCCTCGGAAGGAGTAAGTACACTTTCATTCTCGTGTATCACAGGAACTTCAAAATTTACTGGTTCAGGCACAAAATCAAAACTTTTTTTCATTACTTTACTTGGTTTAGGTAGGACAAAATTTGAGTTGAACTTTTTGTTCGCAGAATTGTTTTCAACAAAACTTTCTTCCAATTCTCTACTAGAATCACACTGAGGTTTATTGTTTCCAACAGAATTGTCAACCAAGTTGAACTTTTTGTTGGCAAAATTTTCTTCAACAAAAATTTCTTCCAATTCTCTACTAGAACCAGACTGAAGTTTATCATTTCCAACAGAATTGTCAACCAAAGCACTAAACAAATCATCTTTTTCAGCATTACTTAATACAGCATTGCAAAACTTTGAAGACTTTCCTGAATTTTCTATTTCATTACTTTGTGGGATAAAGGGTGTGTCCTTTTGAGAAGCTGTTGAGATTTCATCAGATGTATACTCCTTACTTCCAGTTAAAAAATTATTTGATTTATAAACTCCTTGAAATACAACATCTTCATCAGAAGTGCTCTCTAACTCAATTGATGCAACTTTAGGACAATGTGAAACTTTAGAAAAAATTACTGAATGATTGCTTATCAAACTACATTTAGTTTTTTTTCTACTTTTACTGGAATCAAGGCTTTTATTTTCAACAGTTATTGAGTTAGATATCATTTTACTAATATCTTTTTTTACATTCTTATTAACCATCCTAGCTTTTCCAAACCTTTTTTTATGGCACTTTTTTCTTGATGTAAATAAAGGATCATCAATATTTCCAATAATTTCTCCAGATTCACTAGTACCCTTCTGAATAAACTGAGTTTTTATCACATTTTCCAATGACTTACTTTTTAAAATGAAAGACCTAATGCTTTTTGAAGAAGATAGTTCAGAACTACATTTTTCAAGTTGTTTCTTCGGAGCACATGATTTATGACGACTCCTTTCTATACTGTTCACACTGTTGTCTTCTTTCGACATGAATCGCTTTTTTACAGAAAGCTTTTTACTAACTGCATGTTTTTTAACAGTTCTAACGGAATCACATTTAGAAAAATTAGAAGAATCACTCAAAGAAACTTCAAAATTGGAGTTGCAACCAATTGTATCATTCACGATACATTCAGAGTTAGATCTGTTGAACATAATATCAGAAGTATCTGAAGAGATATTTACTAAGGCAGATTTTGCATCTCTTTCGGAAATTTTACAAGATTTACTTACAGTTTTCTGAACTTTAAATTTCTTCTGGGTACTTTCATTCTTTACTTCCTCAGAAGTATCAGAATCACATGCACTGTCACTAGAGATAGTGATAATATCATTTTGTTCTACAAATGAGACTGCAGGCAAAAACACAGAATCAGCCTTGATCATATGTGGCTTCAAAAAATTAGCTTTACTTGTACATTTACCATTGTCTTTTTTAATGCATTTTTTGCTCTTTTTCTTTGTCTTGTTTCTTTTTCCAGGTAATTTATTTTCAACACAAGGTTTAACAAATTTTTTCTCATTCTTAATTTTATTCGGACCTGTTCTAAGGTTAGACTCACATTTATTAATTGGGCTTTTTTGAATGAATCCACTTTCATCTTCAGAGCTGTCACTAGAAAATGACATATTGTTTTCCATTTTTAAAGTTGATTCAGAAAAAACATTCTTCTTCCCAGAAAAATAGAAGTTTCCTTGTTTCTTTTTTTGTTGTTTTGAATTTTTAAATCGAGCTGTTCCATCTGAAACTGATGATACACATTTTTCAGGTAAAAAATTTACATAGTTACTGGAGCATTTTGAATTAAAATGAGAGGAAACGTTTTCCCCCCTTATGTTTTAGTTTACGAAAGCTGTCAGATATCATACATGAATTTTTGGTAGCCTCAGTACATATTTGAATGTCTTCGTCAAAATTGAATTCTGCACCTGATTTTAGTTTACAATTTGCATTCGTAACCTTTTCCTCACTCAAGAATTCCAAAATTTTACGGCATTCTTCAGTTTCATTAAAAAAATTGTTTTTAAGGTTATTTCCACTTTTTTGAATGTTTACTTGACTTTTATGATTTAAACTTCGCTTTTTATCATACAATAAGCGAAGTTTTTCCATCATAACAGGATCTGCCATTTTAGCTATCAGTAAGTCCAGGGTTCCAATTCCTTTCATGTTATTTTATTTCAGTTTATTATTCAGTAACCAATTTTATGTTTGTAATAAGTGTCAAAAACATTAGTCTAAGTTTACATAAAAAATAAGGTATACTTACGATGATTATTTAAAAATAATAATAATTGGCTTTAAAACTGTTGGGTTATGAGTAAATCATTAGCTAAGAAAATTCAGAATTAGCAATTTTCAACGCAATTATTTTTTTTTTCTTTCGTTTGTTTGCTTGTTGAAAGAAAAGAGCATACCACAAAAAATATTTCGAGGAAGTTCGAGTGATCAATCTTTCTTTAACTTTTAAAAAATTCCAAACAACATTTACTAACTTTTACAAGTGGGTAAGGAAGATTTTTATTTTTGTTTACAATGCTTTTCAGGTTTCAATAATTGCAGGACCTATCCATGAAAAAATTTTGTGGCCCTATAGTTTTTGGCGAAAATTCTGGATGAATTTGGCAAGTTTTAATTTTCACTTTCAATAAATTTTGCAGCATAGTCAAGCATTTAGTAGCGATAAGTCAGCCAATAAAGCAAACCCGCCTGGATTTCATGATCTATCACATGACTTTTTTGACCAATCACCAGTGTGGTATCTACGAATTAATCCTCGATCTACCACAACGTCTCTGCCGCAGCCCGCAACGTCCTAATTCTTTATTTTTGAAGACGATCTGTTTCTGTGTGCTTGTGCCTCGTGTCTCTGTTACGGCTTGAATATATATGTTACGTTTGATGTTTGAATTTCAAATTTATTTCGGATATATTTAACCAAAAGTAAGTACTGAATTAATTTGTTTCCTCAAACATTTCTGACAATTTGCTGAAAGATGTGCAAGACGTAGGAATAAAAGCAAAGATTGCTTGAACGTGGTTCTTTATTTATTTTTTTTTCTTTGTGTTTGATTATAGTTTTAATATATTTGTCTTAAAATTATGCTTATGTTACAGTGTATTGTTACTCTCGCTGCTGGTTCGAACCAGGCAAATTATTATATAGGTTCATGTCTGCAGAAAAATACATTGTTTTAGTCTTTGCTTTGAGCTTACTTTGTGTTGCGTAAATTTTACTTTTTGGTCAATGAATCATATGAAAAATTAATCTTGATTTATCAGCATGAAAAATGTCATTTGGTTTATAATATGTTGCGTTATATATTCAGTTCGTCTCGTAGCTACCGCATTGTTGATTTTTCAAGATAAACTGACGAAATTTTCTGATGCAGTTTCTATGAATGAATAAGTCGTAAATAATTTTCTCATATCATCAAATTGTGCATTCACCACCTTGAAACATGTTTTTTTTTTTTTTTTTTTTGTTCATCGATACTTGGGTATTTATGCTTGCGAACAATTGGAGTAAGCACTAATGAGGGCAAAATCAAAGAAACGGACGTACCATTTGCAAGAAAAATACAATGATTCATGATATTTTATAGCTCATTTATTGATTTGCTGGTTAAAATTTTGGCATGTTTAGATCAAGCCTAACATTTCCTTTCCCCCTGTACATTAGGGTGGATCGAAAAAAATGAAATTTTGAATCTTAATTTGGAATACCTGCCAAAAGCTGTGCATGTGTAAGAACAACACACATGTAAAATATTATCAAGTTTGAACAACTCTTTGAGGGTCCTACCAAGGCTTAAATTTCTCCAGAAATAGAAAAAAAGGTCAATTTTTCAAAAATTTTTATAAAAATACTAGTGTTTAAAATTTTTGTTATAATACGGTTAAAATGCTTCCTTTGAACACTCTTTTCATGTATCTTCACAATTATTTACAGTCTTCGCACCATTAAGTTCGCACATAAGCCGTTAAGTTTGGCAAAATTAACCAAAAACTGACTTTTTTTAGCTTTTTTGCACATAGCAATATTTTTTCTTTTAAAGTCCAGTTTTCTTTTTTACAACGCCTGTACAGAATGCAGTTTTAAACGGAAGTGAAGTTAAACTCTATTACATTAACAGCTCAGCATCCACTAAAAACAGGTGGCTGCATTTCGAGTTCCATTCTACCTTTTCCATCTGCCGAGCCACATGTATTAAGTATAAATTTATTACTCATTTTACATTAGAAGTAAACAATCAAATTGATTTAGTTGTATTAACAAAAAAAAAAATAGAGAGAAGTGCATTGGTTACACAGAACGTATATTTACTCACACATAGTCGCTCTGACATATAAGCAACAATATTTCACAAAATGAGGGACTTGAAAAGTATCAGTTAGTTAAAGCCACAGAAAATAGTCAGTTCGTCACATCCATTCATGAAACCTCTTTGAAATCATTTTTTAATTCAAACGATGACATGATACTTTGAGATTTGATTTTTGCTCTTATGAAGCCATCTCTAGCCGATTGACTAATCACAAACAAAGAAGCTTCTGTTATAGCTTGACCACGAAAAGAAGGCGGATGACCTTGAAGCGAAACTTTATTTGTATCATTAGTAATAGGTATAATCTGCCAGAAAGCACCGAATAGTAAGGGGCATGGTCTCCCTAATCCTATCTGTTTTAAAATAATAAGAAACAACCTATTGCAAATGATACAAATGATGATTTTTCTTCAAGCCCATCGGCCTTCTTTTCGTGGTCAAGCTATACCATATTAGCACAGCTTTCCACCACCTGAGTGTGACAGGAGAACTAAACGAACGCAAAATTGGCGTTGGTGTTTTCAGTCTATTGTTGAATACTTTCATTTGGTATGCCAGCTAAAAAAGGAGAGGGGTGGCAGTTATTGCACATTTTTGCCCTATGATAACATCAGAGTAGTCTGATACATTAAAGTTAATCCCTGAATTATAGAATTCTCTTATTTCTTCATGAACGGAAGCCACTTGTCTGGCCTTCAAAATCTTCGCAAAGCCAATTCTCTGATGTACTTCGTTCATCAGTGATCACTGTTAAGAGAATATTTTCCGGGTGGCAAAAATAGGCATTTCGGTTGAATGACAGGATCAATATTTTTTTTCAGATTTGCACTTACGTAACGAGATGCTGTAATAGCACTCATGAGGAACAGCAAAGTTGTGTTTCAATTCCAGAAGAAGAAAAATTTGCAACGACTATACTCCCGCCACGGCACAGCCACGAATACCAGAAAAAAGAAGGGTGCAATTGCGACCATAGAGGATAAAATTGGGACATCCTGTACCATGGTTAATCTGCGAACTGCATACTTCGCGTACCTGGGTGCCTTTGCGTCACCTGTTCAGGTTACTTGATGGTGAAACTGCTGGTTCATGTGAATTTTCGCAGGACCAAAGGTAAATTGCTAGACAGGTGCAACAATTTACAACTGGTCCAGTTTGAAGCAATTACGCTCCTTGTCGTAGGTGCTGGGCTGTTAATATAGTAAAGTATAATTTCATTTCCATTTAAAACTGCATTCTGCACAGCCATTGCAAAAAAAAGGACTTTAAAAGAAAAAATATTGTAATTTGAAAAAAGGCTTGAAAAAAGTCCGTTTTTAGAAATTTTCCGAAGTTTTACGAACTTGTGTGCGAACCTAATACTGCAAAGAATGTAAATAATTTTGAAGATACATGAAAAGCGTGTTAAAAGGAAATATTTTAATGGTATTAGAACAAAAATTTTAAATCTTATTATTTTCATAAAAATGTTGGTAAATTGACCTTTTTTCCTATTTTTGGAAAAATTCAAGCCTTGGTAGGACCCTCAAGGAGTTGTTCAAACTTGATAATATTTTACATGTGTATTGTACTTACACATGCACAGCTTTTGGTGGGTATTCCAAATTAAGATTCGGAATTTCATTTTTTTCGATCCACCCTACTGTACATGTTTTCATTCTCATACATAAAATAAATCTAAAAAACTACATTTTTGCGAATGGTAACGGACATACTATTTTTTCACAAGACTTTCCATAGAAGGCTAGTATTGATCAAAATTCTGTGATTTGCTACATCTCACATATGAAAAAAAAAATTTTTTTTACTGATTTAAAATGTTTAAGGCTTCAAAAACAATCACAACATTTAAAGACATTTTTTTTTATTATAATGGAAAAAAATTATTTTGTGTTGGTAACGGACATACCTTTCCCAAAAGATATAGCTTTAGAGGTCTAATGTACAGGAATTGCAAGTGAAGGTGAATGAATTTTTTTTCTCATAGTCCTTTCTTTTTTTTTTTTTTTTTTCATTCTTCCAAAATAAATTTTGAGTCATCTTTGAAAAGACTGAGTTAAAGGAAGTTAACTTCAAGATATTGAGAATAATTTACATGGAATTAAAGTCAAAGAGATCAGGACTTGATAAAAACTTCGAGTTATCGGACTTTGAGCTATTGCGAATTTACTGCATTTCTGTATATGACTAGTCATTGGTTTTTAGTTGTAATCAGGACATAACCAGAAAATTTTGGGGAGGGTTTAAAAAGTTTCATGCAGAGCTTTGCACTATTTTTGCTTATGTTCAAGTCGTCTGATTATCTATTATGAAAGCGTTTTATGCAATTAGCGTACACATGAAAGACCTTTGAGTTTTGAAAAAATATTTTTTGGAAATTTTAAAATATAAACAGATATTTGAATGTCAAACCAAACTTTTCATGGGGGGGGGGGGTGTTGAACCCTAAGAACCCCTTCCCCCTTGTATACGACCCTGGTTATAATAGTAGTTGAGTTCGTTACATTTCACTTCAATTTGAATTTTTATGAACATATGTCCAAAGCATAGATCAGATAGTTTCAATTTAATTTTCACAAAATTTCAAATTTAGGTATTCTTGTGAAAAAATTAATGTTTTGTCTCGAAAAATAGCATGCTGTGAGTCATGGAAAGTTACGACCAGAAGTCAGGGAAAGTCATGGATTTAAAAACTTGAAATGTAGCAGATGATGCCCTGTTTATAACTATCCACTCATATTTTCTTTTTGCTTTTTAGGGTTACTGCTTGTTTTTCAAACTTGATCATGGCTCCAAACTCTTCAAAACCTCTCTCTCCGGACTGGAAAATAGTCCAGTCGAGAAGATATCCCGATAAAGTTTACTATTTCAATGTGGTGACTGGTGAATCAAGCTGGGAAGTGCCAAATTGTAGCACAGAAACCACTAATAATAAGGTAAGTATGGTAGTATAGTTCAGAAGCTTTCATATAAAACATTTTCATCCCCAAGTAGCCAGCAGTGCGGTTTAATTATTGAAAGTTTGTTTTAAAAATCATCCGAGTGTGGTGTGAATTCGCTTTAAACCACCTTAAAAATTAAAAAAAAAAAAAAAAAAAAAGTGGGCCTTTTAAATTGAAGCATGTTTAATAAATCTAAATTTTTTCTGACCCTAGATCTGAAAGTATCCACCTGCCACCTGGGGAGTATGGGAAAAAAGTGTAAATTTTAAAGAAAATGAACAGTTGGGCGCTTTTTTCAACCTTCTCATTTCGTGCCACAGGAATTTTCTTTCAACTCATATTTTTTATTGAGTCAAATCTGCATCAAGATAAATGACTTGCTTCAAGCAATGTTTTCCATGGATAATATGTTTTGTCTTAATATACAGCATGCCAACCTGATCAGGCTTGTTGAAAAAAGGATTGGGGGGGGGGGGGTCGGGGGGCAAAAAAGACTATTTTATTTATTTATTTATTTATTTTTTTGGCTTAAACTGGGTTTATATGATTTCAATCCCATTAAAATAACTTTCCAAAAAACCTCTAAGTGGTCCATTAACATGTAAAATAATCGAGTAACTATCTCAAGTCATTGGTAAACATTAATGTTCCTTTAAAATTGGGGGCTTAAAGTCACACAAATGTAACTGCATTTTTTTTGTTACTTTTAGGTACATGCATATCAGATTTCAAACTATTTAAGAGTCACAAAAGCGTATGTCCACCTGGCTCAAGTTCTGATTTGTGCATGTGTATCTACGTATAATGTTTAGCTTGTTTAGAAAAGCATTTTCGTAACGCTAATAAGTTTTTTGACATTGAAAATTTATGTCAAATAATGTGTCAAATAAGTTAATACTAAGTCAAAGACAGAATTTTATGATTCTTATGGTATTTTAAATGTTTTTGAGATTTTTTTAGTAATCAAAAACTGTGTTCATCAATGTTTATTTGATGTAAAATGTTAAAAGTGATACAGATTTTAATTATGTGTTTTGAACAGTTTTTTTTTGTTTGCATTTGAGACATTGTACTTATGACCTGATACGCAGTACAAACAGTGCTGTAGAAAAAAAAAATTTTTTTTATTTATATGGTGTTGAATTTAAAATTTCAGGAATGTGTGAAAGATTTGAATACTCGCTCTGACGGACAGTTACAAAGCAAATATAGGAGTCTGGAGAGAAACGAAATGCCTCATTCCAAAGTTTCTTATAATAAGCCTGCACAATTATGTCAAAAGCATCAACAAGAAAAGCAACTGCAGAACACAGCAGAAAAGAAAATTACCCAGAAAAAAAGCAGTAATGTTATCGTAAAGCCACCGACTGCAGTTGTTGCTCCTGTAGTTGTAAAAAAGGCTGATGAGTATAATTCTGAACCAGTAGATGCTGCCGTTTTAAAGCGTAAACTGCAAGTTCTCTACCAGGAGCAGGAAAGTAAAGAAGCAAAGAAAAAACCTCGACGGAAGAAAAAGAAGAAAAAGGCTCAAAATGTTGATGGGAAAAGTGATGTACTGACAAATTCTGTGCAGGTTGTAAAACACAACCTTTGTGAAAAGCATTTAAAGGAGTCTTTGAATATTGCAGAAGGTATGTGATTTTTGAAATACTTTTCATTTTGCTTTTTACTTTTAACTCTTGTAAACTTGAAGGCAGAAGTTCTAAGGCACTTGCGAAACCTTTGAAGTTGTTGGTTAGTTCGAGCTAGGGGAACTTCCCAATGCCTCCTCAGGAGTTTGTGAACCTATGAATACTTTGTGATGAAAGAATATTTAAATTATCGAGAGTAGACTGTAATTAGTTTAATTTGCTTTTGCTACATTAAATGTTTAAAAAAGTAATTCAAGGAATGCAGTTTTTAAGACATTAATACAAAGCTTTAAAAGCATAAATAGCAATGAACTGGCTCACATCTTTTTCAGTGTTACATCGAAAGCTATTTTCCCTTGCACTTTTTTAACTTTTTTTCACAATGGTAAATGTTTTAATAATTTATCTTGTATATTTTTTCTTTTACAAAGAATAATTTAGTTTTTACTTAATTATTGATAATTAAGCTACATGTTTCAAAAGGAAAATTATTCACCTGGGTTTTCACGATTTAGATACAGCACAATAACACTTGCGCAGATTTTCTGATAAGCCAACTACAGGATTCGTACGGGTCATGGAAATCCTGGAAAGTCATGGGAGAAAATAATAAATCAATTTCAGACCTGGAAAAGTCATGGAAAATTAATACTTGTGTTAAAAGTCATGGAAATTCATTTAAAGTCATCGAAAAATATTCACGGCAAAGGGAAAGTAACATTAGCTGAGAAAGAGCATTAGAAACATTGAATGATTTAACTTAAATAGTTTAAAACTTAAAAATTGAATGATCCCCAAAAAAAAATCTGAATTTTGAAATCCCATTGCATTCACTTCTGTAGCAGCCGCACTTCTTTATTGCAATGTGGTTTTATTTTCTTGGACATCACTAGTTTCGAATTTATCATTATTTTAAATGCTTCTTATATTTTATATTCTGGAGTAGCAAACTTGCACATTCCTAATTTTTGCCACCCCCCACTCAAAAAATGCAATTCAATTGCATCTGAGTTTGTTTCAATACCCTTAAAAACTTGAATGTCAAAATTAATCAGAGTTTATCTTAGTTTGTTGTAAAGGTTTTAAGGAAATAAGATCTTTAATGAGGCGATAGAATATAGAAATACTCAAAAATAGTAGTGCCCAACATAGGGCCACAAAACTGATCCATGTGGTCCACTGTTACGTTCAATGTCAGGAATTTAACTCTATATCCTAGAATTTCTAAACCTATTAATTTATATATGTTTGAAAAGTGTAAATTAATAAACAAGTTCATTTGAATCGGAAGATTTATTTACTACTAAATGGGTTTTTTTTTTAAAATACATACCTAACTGTTTTAAAAACATGAATTAACTTAAGAATGTCTTTACTTTAAAGTAGAGACGTACCGAGTAGCACTTTGGCCGAGTACCGAGTTACCGAATAGTGAGTTACTGAGTACCAATTATGTTTTAAGAAGAACCACCGACAAATACGTGGTGCATTTTGAACTTATTGGAACCTTCATGTCCATATAATAGTTTTTAAAATAATATTCCAGCTGAAATTAAATTATGCATTATTTAAAAGATTTTGTTTGTGTCAAAAATTTTAGAAAAATGTTATTTTTAAAATTAAAAATAAACAAAAGGTATGATTAATCAAGTTAGAATTAAAACAAATTATGCCAATCTATTATAGTTCTAGTCCACCAAACTTAAATCATTTTTAAAAGCAAATACAGGAACACTGCAGACACGTGCTTCTGCGTTACAAGTAACGTCTTGTTCAGGGCATAAAACGTGAGATAATGAATGTAAAGACATTCGACAAAAAAATCTGACTTTTGTCAGATGTCTTTAAATCCATGAGCTCACATTTTATGCATTGAAAAAGACGTTCCTTGTAACGCCAAAACAAGTGTCTGCAGTGTTCCTGCACATTTGTGCTTTTAACGTTATTTTGTTTGGTTTTATTTTTTAAGCAAAGTTATTTTTATATTCCTTATAAATAATTTTTGTTGGTACCAAAAATCCATTTAATGATATGCAAATTCCATATTTTCTACACTTACCTTTTTTGCCCAATTTTTCATAAATAAATTTTATTAACTTTGGGGACGTTAAAATAAAGATTTATTCCATTGAAGCAATATAAACTTCATTATTCTCAAAATTTAACCTTGGCTTGTAAATTTGAACTGTTAATGATTGCAGTATATTATATACCTGCATTTATTATTAATTGTAATATCTGTCTTGAACAATATTCAATTTTTTGCAACTACTCGGTATTGGCCGAGTATCTGATCAAAATTAGGGCGAGTACCGAGTACTCGGCGAGTAGGCCGAGTACCGAATAGTTACCGAGTACTCGATACGTCTCTACTTTAAAGAACTTAAATACTGACAGGTTACATGGATGATTAGATGCATTGTTGACACTAAAAGGCAACTTTTAATGCAAATTTATTGAGACTTAGGAATGACTCGGTCAACCTTTGTCTTATTCTTTATCATTCTGCCCTTTTATGAAAAAAAAGACATTTAGGCATCATTACATTGCATTCACTGTATTTTTACTTTGCTTCAATTTACATAAAGAAGAAAAATAAGAATAGTTTAGTTTTTGCAGTGTGCACTGATGTTTTTTCAATTGCAAACAAGTGCTTTGATCAAGTTGCAGCATTCGCGTTGAAGTTTTGTTTATTCACATTTTCGAAAATAGGCAAGTTTTTGTTTAACAAGGTCATGAAACTTTTTATGAAGTCGTGAAAAAGTCTTAGAAAAGTCATGGAATTTTTTCATCCGAATAGAGTATGAACCCTGCAACTATAAAAAACTCCAATGGTTTTTGCAGCTTTTACTTTAAGGGGCCAGAGAAACAGTTTTATTATTTTCAGTGACATACAATGTACGATGTTGACTGTTAAATTACTGTTCTCATGCTTTCAGTTGTATCTAGTTTCTATGCTAAATTTTTCCTAATATTACATTTCAGCTCAAAAAAAAGACTTGTATCATAAATCCGCTCATTCCTCCGGACTTTCAGTTTCCAGCCACAATGTGCAGACGTGTTTGAGGCATCAGAATGAGAGCAGTCAAGGGGAAGTTGATGAACGAGTTTTTGAAGATGTTGAAATGCTGGATGTAAGTAGTGCTGTTGTTAAGTATGTCTATAGTTACTTTTCCTTTTGCTCTTATAAAACAATATGTTAAAAAAGCCTTGTGAAAATTTTCTTGCTATTAGATCTTATTTACCTGTAATATAAGTTTTAGTATTGTTTAGATGCTGTGTGAATTTTATTTAATTGAATTGCCATCTCTTTTTTGAGGAGTTTCTTGCACAATTTTGTAATGTCTAATGAATATTGGGATGTTCTTTAAAGAAGATAACATTAATCAATGAATTTTTTTTTCTAATTGATGCCAATTGTTTCAAAAATTTACATAAAAATTAAAACCACATTTATTAAAGTGGATATTTTTTTGTAATTCAAAAGAAAAAAGGAATTAATGACACACTTTGTAAATAATTGAACGTTAAAAGTGTGCTATCCTCTCTGCAATATATTTTTTTGTTATTTAAAAGATGACAAAAAGAAAATTGGTTTTGCAAAGATATTATTCATATCGGTATGCCACTATTTTAATTTGGTGTGATCCAAAATAATAAAATACCAGAATAAAGCAATGTATGTGTTAAAGGAAAATTCAGTCAAGATGCTGATGTTTACAGTTGAAGAATTTCTTTTATGAAACTCAACGTCTTTCATCTGCAGCTTTGGATTCTTGATCTTTTATTTTAATAATGTATTCATTACAACTTCCACTATTTTTATTTCTTGCTGAAAGCATGCAGTGTTCGGTCACTAAACGTGTAGTGAGTCAATTGAAAAACAAAATGTTTTGATCAAAAGTATTGATCAGGCAGTGTTTCATACAGCAAATGTTTCTTTTAATGTTGTTGAACTTGTGTATCAAACCACCATTACCCACATTTGGGTGCTGTATTTCAAAAAATAGTATGAAATATGTGTGATTAAAGTTTGACACCAGCACTGGATGAATGTTTCAACTTTAATGGGCCCTACTCAACTGTCACAGATCATATACTAAGGAAGAGTTACTAAAAATATGTGAGTCACAGAAAACAATGCATGTTGATTGTTTGGTACTTCGTTTCAAATCCAAAATGAGTAGGTAATGCAGTTAAAGCAGCTAAAAAGACCAAGCATGAAGTGCTGATTTGGATTGCTGGAGGACCTATACAGCTTGAAATGGGATCCAGTATACTAGGAAATAAATTTAATAAGTACTACACCAATCATGGTTTAAAGACTTGCCATACAGATCAGCCACTAGTTGGACTAAACTCTGCTGATTAATATTATTCATTTAATATAAAAAAATCCATTTAAAATTGAACTTGCTGTAAACTGAAAAAACATTTTGTTATTCATAAAAAGTGTATTATATTCTATTGAATTGCTCTTATGTCTAAAGTGTTACTTTATGAGAAATTTGAAGTCAAAACATTTTACTACATTAAAATACACATTGTCTTGTTCAAGAAGAAATGAGTTTTAAGAACTAGTAACTTGTATATATAGATAAATGATGTTAAAGAATTTGCAATGAATGGGTACAGTATTTTCTTCAATATGAAGGACAAAATCTGTTTCATCATCGTGCATTAATACTAGTATAGTATATTGACTCTAAAACAGGGAACATTCTTCTCTAAAAGGGTCCTTATTACGTTACAGAAACGCACTTAAAAACACCCAAAAACCTTCTCCAAAGTCATCCAAATTATAAAAACAGACCATTTACAAACTAATAGCATGAAAACAATCTCCTTAAAACCGAGAAGGGAAATTACCTAACCCTTCATTGATTACTATCTGGTAAAGAATATTGTTCTAATTTGAAGCTTCAAATAAATATAAAAAGATGTTTGTATGTAGTTATGAAGACCTTTCGATAAAGGTTAAAAGTTAATCATCATATCAACTAGCGATTATGTATCTCGATAGCATTAAAAGTAGATTATCTTTTTGCTACAAGGTTTTATGACAGAAAAATTTAAATGCACCTATCTTAGATGATGTCACAACAAAACTATAATGCATTCTTTATTGAATTGCTGCACTCTGGAAGGACATTATCAAAGAATCGATGGCAATGATGAGAGAAGTGATTTAACTATTAAACCTGCATGTAAAAGTGATGATGATGATAATGTTGTGTCTATGACAATGTGCATTTATATGACTCCGTAGCTGTTATAGACTGCCTTTGCAACTTCGACAGCCTAATCTGTATAGAGTAGGTCCACTGGACCTTCTAAGCTGATGTTAAAAACGTTTGGCCTGGATTGCTGGACAGCTGAAGATGTGTTGACGAGACAGTGGGATGTCATCTGGGCAATGACGACAAAAGTTGGTGTAACTACGCTGTCCGTCCACAGAAATCCTCATCCCTTTTAAGTGATTTGTCCTAAGTCTGGTTATAGTAGTCAATATGGCTCTGTCACAGTTCAAATCCGGAATTGAGTTTCTTTTTGCTTATTGACCGATTAGTTGTAAGAGTAGTAAACATGGTTAAAGGGGAAAAAAATCAAATTCACCAAGCCAACGTTTAAGATGACAAAACAAGTCCTAAGCCAACATTTAAGATGATAAAACAAGTCCCGATTTGCAAAAGAATAGCATATGTGATGAAAATACAACACTGCAAGATGTTCGAAAAGAGATTGAATTCTCAAAATGAGGACCAAGTGCCAAATGATTCATAAAATCTGGTTAAAAAGAAATAAGTTAATGTTATTAAAATCCCGCCAGCACCTGAATTTAGTAACAAAATTTTCAATTATAAATTTACAGACATTATTAAACATTAATTCCCTTAATTAGATTTAATTAGTAAATTAGATTTTGTTTAATTTGATTGTAAGTAAAGAAGTAACATCATTAATTTCCAACTGAAATACAGTAAACTCCTGATTATCCTCAGAATAGGGTGGCATGGTAACCGCAGATAAGCAAAAACCGGGGATAATCCGAATAATAAGTAAAAAACGACACTTAGTGTGTGCAATAGATAAAAAATATTAATAACACTGACATATACGTTTAAATTATAGCTAAAAACATTTCTACATTGCGTCTACTAACATTGTATTTTAAAAATATATGTAAAATCTAACAGCAATCAAAGGTTTAAAAAAAATAGAAAAAAAATGTGGAAAGACTCGGATAATCCGACCACCGATAATCGAGAGTTTACTGTATACATATATAAAAGTTATATCTAAATATTGCTTGGAAAAAAAATAATAAAAGCTTGATGAAACTATTTCTACCTATCCCTTAGCAACAGTACCATTTTGCTTTAAATTAATTTATTTAAAATACATTTGCTAGAACTATTTGTTTTAACTTAACATACAATAAAAATTAATTTAAAAATTAAGAATTCTCCATTCATCATTAAATTTCTTAAGGTATTATTTGGAAACTTCTTTAAAAGCATCCTGTCCGTAGATGCACATAATACGGGGGAATCACCAAAACTTTTATTTTTCACAGGTTTCAGAGTCATTGACCAAGATTGATGACTTGCCTTCATCTGCAAATGGAGCATCTGAAAGATTAGCTGTAAGAAATATTAATTATTCTAACTTATTCACTTTTATTCTAACGTACAATTTTTATTTAGTTGCATAAAATAAAATGCAATTTAATACTTGTACGGGGGGGGGGGGGGGGGGGGAAGGAATACACACTCATGCAAGGTTTCTGTTAAATGAGTTTATCGTAAGAACTAGACCTCAATAAAAATAATTGAAGTTATTTGGGTATTTTGGTGTAAGCAAACCACGCAAACACAGAATCACCAGTAAAACCGGAATATTTATATTTCGGTTGAACTGGTTAAGTTGTGACATTTATTAAACTAAGAAAGGGGGGGGGGGGGAATCTAAGTTACATTTTTTAGAGTGTGATTTTCAAATGTATTAAGGTGTCAATCTTTTTTATTGAACTAATTCTGTGTCGATTCAAAATTCTGTATTGTTTGTAGTGGAGTTTTTGAATAGAGTGTCAACACTGCCAAAAAAACTGGCAATTTTTCTCAGTGTTTTGAAACAATTTAAAGTATCAGTAGCTTTTAAAACTGAAAATAAATAGTTTATTTTATTTATTTTTGCCAACATGTAATATATTTTCCTCTTTTAACCACTGAAAATTGTATGAAAAGTAGTAAAAAGTGTGACCTGTATATTTCTCAGTTTTTGATCACTAAAAGTGCAATATTTTTCTATTTAAAATGTTAAAAGTCAAACTTTTAACTCGTATACACTTCTTCATTACGATATTTTGTCGCAAAATGTGTTTTTCATTTTCTTACCGTGTGACTAATTTTGTACTTGAAATATCCCTAATGTTCATTGTCTAGGGTTGGCAAGCATTATACAACTTTTTTGCCTTTTTACTCGATTGAAAGTTAAATGTATTATTATTAGAGTTATTCATTCCAAAAACATTTGCTTCATTTTACAAAATTATCTGTTCAAATATTCAATTGAAGTGTTTTCATTGCTTTAATGCTCTTAGCCACCATAAATATATTAACAGTATGAATGATCTAATTATCAAGCAAAATGTGTTTAAATTCTACTATAATTTTATTTTTAATCACCTAATAAAATAATTTGACTGAGATGGAAAATATTGACCCAACTTTATTATGAAAGATTAACCAAAGCTTATAATTGAAATATTTTATATTTTGTTTGAAAAATACAATGTTAAATGTTCAAGTTAGTAGAATAGAAAATAAAATTCAAATAAGATTACAGGAGACAGTTTCGGTTACCTTCTTTTTTAATTTGAAACTATATTTCCCTGTAAACTTGATTACCATATTAATTAAATCCTAGCACTTATTGCCTCAAAAAAAAAAAAAAAATTAATTAATTAATTAATAAATAAAGAAAGAAAGAAAAAAAGGAAGTGGCTCATAAGTTCAATTTTGTTCATCTTGTCATTCCATTCTTAAATTATTTATTTATGTTATGTTAAGCAAAATAATTAGTTGTTGAGTTTTAATTTCTCAAAAAATTGATTTAGTTATGGAGATAACCAATGAAATTCTGGACTTGAGTACTAAGAAGTTATATAATTCTAATTGTGATTATTGTCTACAATTCCTGTTGTATGTTCTCTGTAAGGCTTTTCAATACCATGTTCATTTTATTCTTGAGAAATTTCAAGATGGTGTGAAAACAATTCTCTGGGATCCCTCGTCATTGGCTTACAGGCTTCTGTGGTTAAACCTTGTAGTTTTACCTTTTGTTTGTATTTCCCAAATCCAATTCAGGCAACTTAAAATCCCTGGTATTAATTCCAGAAGCTGTGTTGAGTGAAATATTTTCATTTTCATTTGACATAGCTTCTGTATTTTTTAAGCTTTATGCATTTTTAAGAAAACCCCAGCTCTTTACTTGCATTCATTTTAGGAATTCAGGAAATAAAAAATAGTGAACTCAGGAAATGAAAAATACAGTTTCATAAAAGCATTTTCAAATAAGCAGTTAGCATTAGTCATGCTAAAATTTTCTTCAAAAAGGCCTCTGCTTCTAATGAATTATTACTCAGATCATGGTGTCTTTTTTTTTTAAAGGCTTGTGATTAAAATCTGCACTCTGACTCTGCTATATTTAGTTTACTCTTCTTGAGCTGTCTAAACACTTTGAAAAGAATAATTGCTAATGAAAATGTTTGTTTCATGATCAGTAAGAGGAAAAAATGTTTTGAAAATCCTACAGGATCATGCTTTCAATCCTACTAAATATTATCCCAGGAGTTTAGGATCAGTGTTAAAAAACAAATTTTCTACCATTCTAAAGTGATCTGTAAAATATGATTTCAAACTGTCAAATATATATATATTTAACCATGCATTGATTTTTGTGTATTTTTTTATTCCAGAGCTACTATATAGTCGTTGATACTAACGTTCTTATTACTGAACTGAAATTTATTGACGAAATAAAAGATACCCCTATAGAAGGTAAGCTATAATTAATTTTCTTCCATGCAAGCTCAGTGTTTAATTATTTTGAATTACTGTTGATTATTTATAATGAACTTAAGTAAAATGCTATAATATAATCTTCCTATATAATCTTATAGGAATGTTGCAGGTTCATTTCAGCTGCGAACATATTAATTATGGCGTATAAAATAAAAATATTTTTATTCACTATTTACAACTTAAAATATAAAGGCTGTGCATGTTGCTACCGACAAGTATGCAAATGAGAGACCAAACGAGTAAATAAGAGACTCACTTTTTTCAACAAATCCATTACCGATTGCCACACACTCAGTGGCTTACCTTTTTGTTAAAAGTCAAAATATATGCAAATTCAACTTGATTGCTTGAAAACATAAGTCCTCTGCTTTTTTTGTTTTTTAACAGTACTTACAAAAAGTTTTCTGTGTTTAAAACCTTATCAGACAAGTCGTCTTTTCAAAAAAGTGCTATTTATAATATTTCACTTCTTTCTGCAAATAATTTGTCAAAAAAGCGAAAATTAAGATAAACTCAGTCAAGATGCAGAAATTAATTTTTAGTTTCACATATTTTTATCATTAAAAGAACTTACTGGTGGAAAAAACTCAAATTTCAAATAATTCACTAGGATGGTGACACTACAGTCACCATTAAAAGTGAAAATGACAGTTTGTTGTAATCATTTTAATTTTTTAATCTAAGCTCCAAGTCACAAATAAATTTGCAATTCTCTTCACTTGTCAAGTACACATGCTCAAACATCAGGTTCCTCTATGATGTGTTGTGCCTAACTATTTTTTCTATGAAAATGATGATTTTTTGTTCTATTTGAGTAAGAATATATACATATTTTCTGTTACTGGTTGTTTTGTTTTTCTTTAATTGGTTGCTTGCCTTAAAAGTTTTCTTTTAACTTTGTTACTTGTATTTGTTCATAAACAAAGCGTCAAAAAGTTGAAATTGTTTAACTAAATCTATGAAATATTACATTTCTACATCATCTACATCTTTCTGCAGTGTTACTTTGTTGTATGTATTTTAATTCTTACGCTTGGATTTTGTTATTGATTTTAGGATGTGGTCCACCTCATATTTTTATACCATGGATTGTTATTCAAGAGTTGGATGGATTAAAAAAATCAACTAAGGTAAGTTTTTAAATATATATATATATATATATATATATATATATATATATATATATATATATATATATATATATATAATATGTATTTAATTGAGAAAGAAAAAATTGATAAACATTTAAAAATTCAACTCTGACATATCCCTTATGTAACACCAAATACTGTGGAATGACCCAACAGTCTTCAGTGAAAACCATTGAAATTCATAAACATCCTAGAGACTTTAATAACTTTTAAATTTACGAATTAGGTATCCCAGTTCTTCATACTACAACTAGTAGTTGTCTACCCAAAACAGAATTTGTAAAAAACTCATCAGTAAATCGTAAATGTACCCCTGTTTGTAAGTCAAGGAAATATTATTTTACAAGCAATTTCGGCTTATTATGAAGTTTAATTCTGTTTACTTGTACTTTATCTTATTTAAATGCATACTTGTGCTATCTGTCCCGTTCTGAATGTATTAGTAATTGTAACTGTTTGAAGTAAAATGTTTTTATTATTATTTATGTTTTTTAAAGAACACCACTACATGGAGAGCAGCTGGCGAAGCGGTGCGTTACCTAAATTCCGTTTTGAAGGCGAAACATCCAAGATTTCATGGGCAGTCCCCTCAAGAGGTAGTATATCCTTCCTTTGTGATAAAAAATATTTCATGCATTGGTTTGTTAATGTTGAAATTAAATAAAAGAAAAGGTGCTCAACCAAACCAAACACTGTGACCGGAGGTCTATTGCATTCGTCCCCAAAAAGGAATCTTAAGAGACCAGTAGCTGAAGCAAAATTCAGTAAATACCTAATAGGAATTCTGTGAATCTTCCATAGCTCAAACAAATGGCATCCAAAGCAGGGTTGGGTTTTGGACTGTCCAAAACTGGTTTAGGACAGGACAGGTGGTTTTTACCGTCCAAAACTGTCTTAAACTATCCAAAACTATGCAAAAGCAGTGTAATCTAATCAATTATTATTTACTGAACTATATGTAATGCATAAATATAGTTATAATGAGGTTTAATTAATGCGTATTTGATATTTTTCTCCAAAATGTTAATTTACAAAATATTTTACTTAAAAAAATTGCCAGTAACTATTACATAAAAACTTCCTTATGTAACAGTTGGTAGAGTTATGAAAGAAAAAACACCACTACCAAGACAACTAATTTCAGTTCTATTTATAACTCAGAGGAATATTATTAAATGTGCAATATTTAGGTGCAAAAAAAAAAAAGCTTAATAACACTTTCTTTTGCACACATGCATAAATGTCAAAAAATTTGGTTTATAGAAGAAAAAAAAAACTCCTGCACACAAATTGAAATTTTTAAGGAAGAATTTAATTTCTACGTGACTAGATTAAAATCAGCCGCATAAATAAGTTATATATATATTTATACTTAAATGTTCACATTGAATAAATATATTAAATAATTTTAAAAAAATAATAATTTTGACGCATTTTGTTCTGTTTCTGATATTTTCTTACAGAATATAGTTTCTCAAAAAGTAGTTTTGGACACAAGGGTTTTGAACAGAACTTGTTTACCCTTTCATTTGCACGTATGCATAAACATAAAGAAATTTGGTTACTAATGTTGAAAAAAAAAACCTAAATTAACTCATGCATACCAATTGAAATTTTAATCAAGAATTCAACTTCTATGTAACTAGATTAAAATCAGTTGCATAAATAAGTTAAATGTTCTCATTGAATAAATGTTCAGTATAAAAACATTACTTTGATACATTTTATTCTGTTTTTTTATGTTTTATCACAGACTTCAATTTTTCTAAAAATATAGTTTTGGACACTTTTGGACAGGACGGTAAAAACCAGGGTTTTTACTGTGGTTTTTACCCTAGTGTCCAAAACCTTGCCAACCCTGATCCAAAGTGTTCAGACCTATAGGCAGAAATCATTTCCTCACGAAACAGTCGACCCCTGCAAGTTGGATCATTATTGACACCCATTATAGCAAATGCAATGAGCAGGTGGTTAGGCAAGTGATTATTTAAGGAGCAATGACCAAAAAGAAGACCAAAAGCCTTCCTAATACTTCTATGAAACTTTAAAAGTTCTTTTGCCCCCAGTACTGGGAGTACCCTTATTATGCTCATTAGCCTGACGGTGCCCATTCACGTTGTGCCAGTCACGATGCCATTTTTGCCAAAAAATATCAACAACAATAATCTTAGTAAGATTCTCTGAAATTCAGATTGCTAGTTCAGGACCAACAAAAGAAATATCAGAACCTTTCCTAGCAAAGTCTTTAGCTCTTTCATGACACAGTGCCCGGATACCCAACAGAGAGTTATTCAGATTTGCAAGAGTGCGAAGCATATCATACACTCTCAAAAAATGGGATGTCATCACAACCTCATTCGGTGCCTTTAAGGCAGCTTGCCTAACAGAGCAGGTGTGAAAAGTTCCTGTAGCCTTGATTTAAACAAATGATGCAACACATCAGGATGGTGTTAACCTCAGCATGTGGAGAACCTGTCAGGAGGACGAGAGAATTTGATACCATTGCTGAAACATAAAGCCCCAGGCTCTGTGTTCTTGTTCATTTTAGAACCTTCAGTAAGTAACAAAGTGTAACTTTTACTATGATGTAAAGGAACATCTCTCTAGTCATTCTGAGAGGGAAATATTAATCAATTAAGACCTGTCAAGATCAAAGCCACTGTGCATATAATGGCTAGGCAGGGCCAGGAAAAGGATGTCAACACATCCTCATCAAAAGTCTGCATAGGAAGTGCTGCTTATATTCAATGATGTTCCCATTAATTTTTCTGAGGGTATACTCCTATTAATCCATTACGCACAATATGTGTATGTATGTATAGACATAATATTTCATAATATGAAAATTTATGAAGCTTGAGGGTCTACGCTATTTGTCTAAAAAATGTTTGAGAGTATACAGCGTATATATAGAATATATCCTATGGGAACACCACTGCTTATATTTAGCCCCAAAAACCCCTTGCCATTGGTCATTACACCTTATGGGAGGAGTGGGATAAATGCTTAATTGATTTCATCGATTATAAAAAAAAAAGAGAACTACTGATAACAAAAACATCATACTGTGCTTGTAATTTTATTGAATCGCATTGCAGTTGGTAGTGGTCCTAACAATACAGAGACTCCGTTATCACAGTAAAAATATGAAATTTCTGAAAATGTTCCATCTAAATATCATAGGGCATTTTCTAAAATATCAAAAAATGTATTGGTGTGAAAAACTGCCATTTTTTTTATTATCTCTATTTTATTTAAATAAGTATGATATATCTGATCTTTTAAACTGAAGTGACCACAGTGGGACTTTGGTACCCATGGGCTGTTGTTCAAATGAGTGTTGTTTAGTTGCAGATCTACATATTATCCTCAATTCAATGCCTCAGACAAAGACTAATTTTCCATCTTATTGAATAAAACTAACATATGAATGTCTTTTTTTTTTTTTTTTTTTTTGTATTAATAATTTTAACTCTTTATTTCAGGTGGCTGACTGGGCTAAGACATACAGCAAATGTAATGATGACAGAATTTTAGAATGTTGCATTAGTCTTGCAGCAAAAAGTAATTACTCTTACATTTTGTAAAAGCTTTTTATTTTTCATCAAGTTCTTTACCTATTAATTTTTGTAATACCTAATGTATAAATCTGAACTGATTTGAAATTTTTCATGTAGTAACTTCAAAAAAGTTATATATATATATAAAAGAAGCTTAGTTACCAAATGAGTACAATAGAGATTTAAATGATCACTTTGCAGTGTACCATTGAGAGCTTAAAATTTTAATGCAGGAAAATTGCTCTTGTTCCACATACAATATGAGAAACATAAAAACTAATTTTCTTGCAAAGATATGAGTTGTAGTTTGAAATATGAGCATGAACTGGAAAGAGGGGGAGGGAGAAAATCCTGAAGAGTGGAATGTACCTCTCATAAAAGTGTAGACATCTATTTTAAAAAATATAATTGCTTATAAATCACTGATTGACTTAAATTAGATTAGGTGCAGAACTCACATTATGTCTGCGCCTTCTGCAGAACACCAGTTAGCTGATGGTCCATTACAGAACATTGCAATTCCACTGCTGGTGGCTAACGAAGCACATAAGTTATGCCATCCACAAGAACTACAAATAAACTGAATGATATAAATCATCAGCAATTATAGGGAAACCCTAATTTTGAAATTATTTTCAAATCCTTATTATAGGCTCGTACCTGTTAGGCTCAGAATGCATTTTATTTTTTGCAAGCTCTTGCAGGTTTAAATGCTGAAAATTTTAAAAGGTTCAGTATTTTTTGCTTCCAATTTATCAGATTTATGAACAAATGCTGCTTTAATTTGAAGTAAAACAAAACAAAAAAAAAAAAAAAAAAACTTTGAGGTGCACTTTATAGTCTAAAGTGTTGAGTTTGCAACAAATTTTGTGGAAGAATCAATTAAATGAGCTATTTTATTTCAAACATTTTGCAAATTAGCTATTTCATTTATCGATTTATTTTTTACTAAAATGTATATTTTATATTTCTGTTTTCAATATTGTCAGACTAAACAATTTGATTAAGAAATATTAAGAATTTTATTTTCTGTTTTGGATTTAAGAACTTTCTTGGTCTCTCTTTTTTTTTAATTTTAATTATTTATATGTTTCTAGTGCCGAGAGAGAAAGTCATTTTGCTCACAAATGACAAGAATCTTAGTAACAAGGCGTTGGTCTGTGATATTCAAGTCCATACTTGGGATTCTATGATTAAAGTTTTGAAAACTGATGTTGTTTTTAGAGGTTTGTGTTTTTGTTTATACTATTTATTAGCTGTTTAATTTATGAAAAGATTTTGCTTTTTGACCTTTTTTGAAGTGTTGTATCTGTAAACTGGGATAACAGAAAATGTCAGAGGCATAACATACTAGATAAATAGAAGTCCATTTGAGCACTCCCATTTCAAAGCGCATAATTTAACATAATTTCTTAGATTACTTTTTCATTTTGTAGAAAATTTTAAACAAAATAACAAAAAAATCAGGCAAAAAAAATTTCCCCTTTGTAGTTTTTTAAAATGGTTTTGAGAATAAAAATGAGGCTTAACTTAATTTTAGAAGTCATATTGGTATGAGCGATTCAGTTTGGATGTTCTGACAGATGTTAAGATAATAGTTCATTTATGAAATAGCAAACGTGTTTTCATGGACCACAGTTAGATTCCTCACTAGCCCTTAAATTTTTGTGTTTTGAGCAAAATTCACAATTGTGCACTACTGATCTTTTATATATATATATATATATATATATATTTCAATAATCCAAATGTGAAACTCCAAGTAACTAGGGACATCGACGTGCCAATAATGTATTCCAAACATATAAAGATAACATAGCTTGATTCATGATTGGGCGCTGCTAGTTCAGCAAACTACTGAGTTTCATTCAAGATATATTTAACCATATTAACTATTTTCGCTGCTTGGTATCTACAAGTAATTAAACCATATTTTGCTTTAAATTTTAAAAAACAACTGATTTTCGGTTTTTTCAATTTATGTTTTTAATTTTTGTCACAGGAGATAGGTCGGACAAGAAGTCTTCTTCAAGCAAAAGAAAAAACGATGGTAAAGTTGTAAGTATAAATTAGTTTTACCTTTTTTATCATACTTAGCTATCCATAAACTTAAAAGAAATAATTTTGTTTTAAATCTTAATTATTCATCATAAATACTTCATCAGTCTACTTTCATGTTAGTAACAGAAGAATTTTCAAAAAAAATGGAAATTTCTGGGAAATGCCAGAAAATTTCAAAGGGCACTTGAACGTTTGAAAAATTAGAGGAAAGTCATACATGACTTCATGTTATGCTATAGTATATAAGCTAGAATGTTAACAAATTAATTTTAAAGGAGACTTAAGTGTTTGTTCAATGAACCATATGCCATATTAGTCCATAACTTGAGGCCGTGGTGGCCTGATCGGTAAAGACTAGTGACTGGGAGGTTACCTGTTCAATGCCAGCTTTCGAAGATCATCTGTTTTCTAATGGTGACTGGGATTGTTGAATATTCTGTGGTCATGAAGCCCTCGAAGTTCCCCTTCCAAATCATTACCCCTGGGAGTATTGGATCAGATGTTGCTCTGCTTAAGTGTCCTTCCGACAAGTTAACATGTATAGTATAGTTCATATTAAATAGGCTGAGTGAGATTTTCTCAACTTTTGGAAAAATGTATGTCAATCACAAATACTTAATTGAAGCAATTTTTGTGCAAATATCACATAGTTATCTTTTAAAAGCAAGAAATCAAATGTTGTAGTTCATCTTAGTGATTAAAATCGCGCTGCGGGATTTTGCTGAAATTTCCTAGTTTCTGATAAGTTTGTCTGAGTTGGAGTTTCCTGCCTGCGAAAGGTTCATCAAGACTGAGTAAGGGATCACTTACACACACTGTTGCTAATGCTATGTACTTGGCTAAAAAAGCACCTATTTAGTTGTGCACTAAAATATAATTTTTCTTCAGTTTTTTGATGAAGTATGATCTAAATCCGCCTCTTTGGAATAGCTATTTTTGAAAACTTTTCATTTGCTGGTAAATAAAAAAAATTTCAGGGTTACATGAACTTGGTTTGTGATCCGTTGCATCAAATTTTTCCAAAGGAAGCTTGTTAGTAGCCATATGGTAGAAAAAGACCTTGGACACAGTTATTGAGAAACATTAACAATAAATTTTCTTTTAAACTAAAAGTTGGAAAAGTTTTTCGGAGCAAGAGACGCTTTTACTCTTTGTTATTTTTAAGGGGAATTTTTTTTAAGCGGGAGCTTCAAAATTCTAGTCAGCAAACTTTTTGTGTGAGGATAGTGATGTAGTTGTTTTTTAATTGTTGCGTAAAATAAAGAAAACTATAAATAATATTCAAGTTTTGTCAAAGAGCTGAAAAAATTAATTTCCGACACATATTTGGATTTAAACTTTTCAGATAATGCAAATTCCTTTGAATTAAGTCAAGTCACGAGTTTAAAAGTGTGATTCACATTTGCTTAAGTTCAGCATTGAAATTGGTGTATTAACTTTTATTAAGAAAATTAACTTTATAACTACTAAAATTTTTTGTTGTTTTTGGCAACAATTAAAAAGTAGATTTGTAGTAGTTTATTTTTCTCGTTTATATTTTTATTTCTTCATTAAAATATACGATTTTGTTGTGAATATGCTTAAGTCGGGCGCAAAAAAAAAAAGAAAAAGAGTGATGTGAAAGAAAATGTGTGGTTGCACTAATAGTTCAATATGTAAAAGAAGAAAGTTTTACATCTCTCAAGTCTTTATGAAATACAATTCTTGTTTTTTTTTTTTTTTTTTTTTTTTTTTTTTTTTTTTTTTTTAAATATAAAACCTGAAAGCTTAAATGCACATTCTGAAACACTTGTTAGTCTCTAAATTGCAAATGAAGCTCTTTGGATATCACTTGAAGTCTAAACTGATGTTTTTGACTATTTTAATATGAGCATAAAAACTAATCCTCTCTTTAAAAACTTTCAATGTCACATAAGTAGAATTTCTTTATTGCTCAGATTCAAAATATTTTAATTTTTGAATATTTCTGGGTTTTTAACAGAATAAAAGGTGAATTGTTAAGAATTCTAATGAAGGGGAGAAGAGTACTATGTATTGAATAAAAATATTAATGTAAAAATACACAACAATCTGAAATAGTCAAATAATAGTGGTACTTTTTCCCCTGCTAGAAAAATGAAAGAAAAGAGGTTCCCTCCACACAAAGCTTAAAGAAAAGTCTCTTCAACTAATTTAAGTTTTAGTCCCTGCATTTTAAAGCATATCATTTACGTTATTTTCTTTCATTTTAGACTGCAGAAACTTCCAAGTCACAAAACAGCTGCACACATACAGAAGAAATATCAGCTAAAATAAAAAGTGATGTTTATAAACAGGTGTGTATTATGTGCTTTTTTATATATGAGGCAATGAGCAGCAAAAGGATGCAAGTGGACATTTTTAACTTTTGAGTAAAACGGCTATAAAGATAACGTCCTAGGTAGGCTTTTATTGAATATTTAAAGCATGCTGTACAGCAGCACCTACCAGGGCTACTAGTACCCGCCTCTTGCCCCAGGACAGAAGAGGTTCACTTACCATTTGTACTGGTTATCTCCAAATTTTTAATTTTGCCACTTACATCCCTTATATATATATATATATATATGT
Source organism: Uloborus diversus (assembly GCF_026930045.1). Taxonomy (NCBI): domain Eukaryota; kingdom Metazoa; phylum Arthropoda; class Arachnida; order Araneae; family Uloboridae; genus Uloborus; species Uloborus diversus. The sequence goes on along the minus strand of NC_072737.1, from coordinate 23,722,027 downwards.
GTGTGTGTTTTCTGTATTTTAAATATTGAACTGTTCATGAGCTTTTAAACATATCTGAAATGCTTTAACTGATTTTTTTCTCATTTCTATAGCATTAATAAGTTTGAAATTAATGAAACGGCTGTTCTTGAAACAATATTTGCTCTTTGCATTTCTTTTTTCTTTTCTTTTTTTTTTTTTATTTATCTTTTTCTTCTAAGAATCATTTATTGGCTTGCAAAATGCCAGCTTTCTGTCACAAAGCCTTGAAATTGTGCTCCAAAAAAATTTCTGTTCCAAAACTATTCTAAAGCAAACCTGCAGCAGTTGCATCTCTGACTAATTAATGTATTTTTTTTTTAAAAATTCGGTTTATGTTATGTATTAACCTGTTTTCAAAAGTATCTTTTTTTTATGATCTAGGAAATTCATACACTAATGTCTACTGCAAGACAACACTTGAAAGATGTTTTACTGCCAGTTTTAGAAGCCGGAATGCAAGATGCATACGGTGATGTGTGGTAAGTTTTCCTTTTCATTAGTACATTTATGTGTATTTTAACAATTAATCATTGTTTTTTTTTAATTATTTATCTAGTTCCTTTGGTTTTTTGAATAATTAGTTTTATGATTTAGCAGAGTTAGTTCTAAGATTTTTTGAACAAATTTTGATTTATTTTATTTTTTATTTTATTTATTTTGTAACTAAAATGTCCCATCAATTCATATTAGTTTTGCTGATTCATCTTTTTTAAACCAGACTTTAAGTAGATTGTTTTTACTGGCTGCAGAGCCGAAAAGAAAATGATGGACTCCCACTCCGCGAACTTTAGAGTGTTCAACCAAGACTCTTTTACCCCAAAATCAGAGTGACCGTAACTGTGCAGCACTGTTTTTTACCATTTGTGCTTCAATGCATTGCTACGAAAAATCTGTTTTGTTCATTTCTGTCAGTAGTTCTTAGAGAAATAACATGCACCTTGATTTATTTAATGATGCAAATCACATAAATTATTGATTTTCAATCATTCTCTGAATGCAGAAGTAAATGTGATGAAAATATATCCTGATTTTTTTCCCCTCAGGTGTGAATTTAAACTTGACACAAAACTGTTAAAGGGAATATTAGAAGCCATAAAAAAGTAAGTAACCTTAAAAACGGTACTATTCTTTTTCACTTTCCATATAAAAATAATGCTAATGAAATATATAAAAAAAAGTTGAGTTTTATGAAAAAGGAAATATATTTTTACAATTGAAGCTATGTACATGCAGTTGTTGTGCAGTGTAATATTTGTAAGACTAATACAGTCGACTCCCACTACAATGAGATTTGACTTACGCAAAGTGGCTATAACACGAGTTTTTCACCAGCTCTGGTGGCCACTGAAGGCTATTAATCTAGCTGCCCTAGTGCCTTGTCACATTTAGAAATTCCGTTTGAACTATAGAGATTCATAGTTTTGTAGTCGTATATTAAAGATAATTATTCTACTTTAAATGGAATTTTTAATGTGAATGCTTTTCTTTTTGCACTGCCTTGACATCTACTTCATGTTAAATTTTACCATTATAGATACTGGAAAGCAGTGTTTTCATTTCACTTTTCTGAAAAAGAGAAGAGAAAATTTGATCTGTTACATGAGAAAGCAAATCAACCTGAAGGTAAATTTTTGTATTATTTTTTTTTATTTTTTGAGGGCAGGGGGGGGGGGGTCAAACTAATTAACAGCATTTTTTTTTAAATATCTCCTTTGAGGGAAATAACCCAGAAAATTTACTGTGGATCAAGGAAATGTTTTACATGAATATTAAGTTATTATGTTTGAAAGGAGGTGTGTATGAGTGGCTATAATTAAACTATTGCCAAAGATTTAGGTTAGGTATTTTTCTCTTTAAAAACATAAATAAAAGTTAAAAAATTGAAGGAAAAAAAATGTAATAGCAATATTTCGGATTTCTTCCTGTAATCCCCAAATTATGTGGTTGGTTTTCTCCATCAGTAAAATCAACAAAATTAATGCAAGCATCTCCTAAAGGAATTTTTTACTCTTTGTCAACAATCAGACTTAATGTTTGTTAGAAACACAATTTCTTTCTTATTTTTGCGTATTAAAATGTTGTTTCAATAAGTCATTCCTCCAATTTATTATAGTTTCAGTTCTGGTTTTACTTATTCTTAATGATACATATTGCTATTTGAAACTCTAACTCTTGCGATTTTGGCAGGAGATTTGCAACTAGCATCCGGCCATGCATTGTTTTCAAAACAGATTTATTAAAGTACATAATAAATCTAAAGATATATTACTATGCTTTGTAATAAAATAATGTGGACATTAAAAATTGCTTCTGCTTTTAATTTTCAGGATTTTATGGAAATAAAGAGGAATGCCTGATTATTTTGTCCGATATTGAAGATATATTTCTGCAGATAAAACGGCATTGGCCTCATATAAACCCCTGTGTTGAGAAAATACAGAATATTAGAGCTTCCTGCCTTGCAGCATTTAGTAATTATAAGGGAGTTGAAAAGTAAGCTTTCTTAATTATTTGCTAAATAGTTGTTTTTAATGATTTATCATTCTCAATAGCTTTTACTGAATAAATATGATGTTTGGCAGAGCAACTTGCTTATTTGGTTGTTCAATAATAGCAATATATGTATAAACACGTTTTATTGTATAAACACCATAAAGAACAACATAAAAAAATTATTTTTGCTCAGTTTTAAAGATTGTTTCAGACAGGTGGCATCCATTATTTTAAATGTACTGTGTCAGTCAATTTTGAACTTTCTTGCATCTCAACAGGTATGTTGACAACAATTTGACATATGTTCATCATATGATTAAGGGTCTTGGGACAAAGTTCTTAATCCATGAAACAAAGAAGACCATGTAAAGGTGATTACAAAACATTTTATTTCTAGATCCTCAGGCGAGAAATGGCAACAAACGATATTGTTCAGCTTTTCTTTGAGCAAAAATTAATCTTGCGCAAAATAATGGAGGAATATTTTGGAAATAAATTAATTTTTACTTTAAAAGCTTATAACTTTTTTTGTAGTCATTTTTGGATCTCTGCGGCTCGAATCCTGTGAAAAATTTTGAATGGTTTTTTTTTTTTCCATGGGCTTTTCAGCTGTACAAAAGGGGACTATTTCCTGGCATAGACGTATGCTTAACTGGATGCAAAATTCAGTTTTTTAGTAATATCTCCGTTAGTAGGTTTTAAACTTTAAGCAACTCTCTGTCGATGACCTCAGCCCCACCATCCTCAGAGCAGCTCTTGCATCAGGACTGCCAACTCAAATAAGCAAGTTGCTCTGCCCCACATTGTATTAAATACCTCTTACTCAAGTTCAAATTAATTTTGTTTTCTAAATAAAAGGTATGAAAAACTTATTTATCTTGATTTTTGAAAACCAAAAATTGTACCTACTTATTATTTTGAAGTAATGATTTCTTTTTATAATTTCAGCTCTATTCTGGTTACAGAAGCACAGAGTGTTTTTTCTTTGTTTCAACATAATTGGTCTGTACTTAATCAGTTATGGTAAGGGAAAATTATTATACTGTTTTTTTTTTCTGTTTTAAGGGGGTTTTTCCCCCTAATCTTGTGCATTAAGCAAATTTGTTATTTTCTCAAAAAAGTGTTAAATTAATTTTGTGCACAACTAAATAAAACAGTCCTTGAAAAAAATATCTGTACTCCTCTGTATTAAGCAAGCATACTAGTGAATATGTCAATGTGTACAAGCTTTGATGTTACTTTAGATGCTTCTGCGTCATAGTGACACCATGAGTAAATAACAGGTGTTTTCAGCTCATTACTTTTGAAAACATTTGGTCCCACTTAAAGTGACTGCAGTGACAAGAATGCAGTTCCATGTGTCGGGTATAGCTAGTAGATTGCTGTTTGAATTTCTGCCTGTATAATCTTACTAATATTATCCTTTTTTGTTGCCCAATAGTTCTATTAACATTTGTCTCTTTTCTCCCCCAGTGGAACTATTATGGATTACTGTGACATTCCGCATAATTTTCAATATGAAAAACCTGCTCAATTCCCACCACAAAAGGCGTTTCGGGAGTTAATGTGCAATCTTTATCCTGGTGTTCATGAGCTTAAGCAGTTGATGTCAAAGTAAGTAAATTTTTGGATACTTTAAATTTAAAAAGTCATTATTTTTTTCTATCATGTAAGTAATTGCTGTAAAAAATTGCTTCGAGAAAATGATGAAATATGATCTTGTTTTCATCAAATATCTGGAATGCTTACCAAAGACCAAGCAAAAGTTTACTGGATTTGCATACTTTTATTTCTTTAAAAAATGAGAAATTTAATTACATGGGAGTATTTAATTTTCTTGAGTATTTTCTCGAAAGATTAATCAACTTTTGCCAAAAAAAAAAAAAAAAAAAAAACAGTTAAATAACAGTTTTGTTCTCATAGTTGGGAGATAGAGAAATAGAGATTTTATTTCATATGTCTAGGAGGCTCTGCTCTTGATTGCTGACGCTCCCCCACTCTTAAAGATTGCTTTGTGATCTTATTTACTTTACGAAAAGATCAATTCTCTGCTAGTAAAGCTCTAGATTAGCAGTCGCCAATTTACTACCATTTCATCAAAATTGGCTACCAAAAAATCAAGTCCCAGTCGCCAAAAGTGGTGATCATGCTTTTCTCTTTTGTCAAAGATAATATCGTGCTACGACAACACGCTTCCAATCCTGTCCTATTTGAGCCCTTTAGTCTCTGATGAGTTATCTTAATTTTCTACCAATATTTTTTTTTCGCCGTTCATTTCAGTTGCTCTCATTCAGTAAAAATTTATAACATTTCTTTTTGTTGCATGCTTTTATGTTTAGATAAAAAATATAACCAGCGAGATCCTCTTAGTTGTTTTTGTAGAGTATCATTATCTTTCAATTGGTTGTTAATATTACCAATAGCAGATAGGTTATTTACTTTTCGTGATTTTCTTTTCTTTTTAAATGTCTACCAAATATGCCAAAGGTCTACCATTTTTTGTGGTTTTGGTAGCTAGTGGATACCATTCGGAGTTCTTAGTTTAGAGCTTTATCTGCTAGGAAGAACTTGATTGAAATAAAAGTTACATTACAACAATACAAAAAAAAAAAAAAAAATGAGAATTGTTTTCGACAGGTTTTGTAATCAAGAATTGCAGCCTTGAAATTATTTGATCAGTCTAAAAGTTGTACTTTTGCCTAAATTTCAGTCAGGTTTTTAGATTATTTTTATCAAAATCATTCATGGATAAATATCATGCTAAAAACAACAAAGAATCTTAGTATTTAAAAAACTATACCGTGATACATGAAACAATAAAAAAAAAGAACTATATGGAATAAGAAATGCAATAATGATATTTAATAATAGCTTACTAAAATATTGTAACATGGAAGAAGTAAGACTTTTTATAGTTCAGATCAGACAAGATAAAATTTGAAAGCATATTCTGAATGAATTAATTTAATCAAATTTGTAAATTTTATAAAATTTAAAGAAAAATCATTCATTTATAATTATTGTGTCTAAGCATTTTAAGTTAAATAATATGTTCAGAATATCCAATCTAGAAGAGATTGCTAAATAAATATTAGAGATGAATTTTTGTAAAAGGATAAAAGCTTTATTGCCTGCAAAATTAAAAAATAATTTAAAAAATTTAAAGTGTCTAAAAAATAAACACTGTTTTACAATTGCGTAAAAAGCAAAGGGTTATGTTTTCAGAGAATCCTTTCATTGGTCACTCAGCAAAAATTATGTGACTTGCTTCCACCAATAAGAGAGACTATATATGCGTCAGACATCAAGTGAGTGATAACAGTAAGCAATCGTGATAGCTCGAAAAATCAGTGCCACACTCCAAAGTTTTTTGTCAACCTTAGTTGAATTTTGTGCATAATTTTAATTTCATTATCGATAAATGCAAATAGTAATATCATTTCTTAGCATTGCATTAAGGCTTTGTTTTGCCTACTTTCTGTGAAAAATAAATGATATGCAAAATACCAAATTCAATTATTTCTTCTAAATTATTTTTTTAATTATGAGTTTTATTGATAAATTCACTGAAAACTTTCAGAAATTTTTGCAATCCCTCAAAATTATTTAAAATTCATTTTTTCATAGTCATTTGATGCCATTCAAAGTTTTGCTCTTTGAAGCATTTGTGTGGGTAAATGGGTGCTTAAAGTACACATTGAAAGACACAAAAAATAATGCTATAATTAGCTCTAATTTTTACTTATTGCTAGAAATATTTTAATATATTGTGACATCCAAAACCCAGATTTTAATTACCTTACAGATACATGTCATAAGTGAGCAATTTAGTACAAAATATTTTCCATTAAAAAGAAACTGAAGAAAACCTGGAAATTTTCTCAATTTCAGTCCAACTCTTTTCACTAAACACTAAATAAACAAATATCGATACATTTTAATGCAATTTTATTGTGTCTGACATTCAAGGCTTTTGTTATAGCATATTTGTAAACTGATGATTTAATTGATGCTGGAAAATTCAGTTTCTTTTTTAAAGAAATGAATATAATAAGGCTACAGGAAGTTAAAGCAAAATTTCATTAATATTATTCCATAATAAAAGCAGCAACTAACAGAAATCCTAATCTCAAAAATGAATTTTTTGTAAAAAATCACTATCAAAATAGTTAAACCTTCTTCTACATAAATACGAAAACTGTTGATTTTGAATCTTAATCATCTTTTTTGCATTTCATTCTGCCTTTTTCTTTCAGATTTTTTTCTCAAAGCTTTTATTTTAGAAAAAAAAATGCTGCAAGCATGCCACTTTTTGAAGATAGGGGTTAAATTATATGCAGCTTTTTTATTTTTTCACCAAAAAATGGGGAGCTTACTTATGTACGAATGTATACAATATGGGACATAATGTCATACATTTGTTTTTAGCGCATTTACATGTTGAATAATTCAGTATTATATTTATTTCACAGAGTGGTTGATGCTGTTACAAATAATGTCCCTTGTACAGATGTGATCAAAAAGTTTTATAAAGCCCTTAAAGAGTTTGTTCCATCTTTGGGAGTAAAGGTATGAATTTACTTCTGAGCTTCATATATATGTAATGAGTTATGCACTGAGTTAAGACTGTCTAATGGTTTGAAATATATTATAGGCGGACTCCCCAGAATTTCCTCACATTTCTTCAAAAGCATTAGAAAAATTTTGTACAGTTCCTCAAAATAGGTAAATTTCTTGTTTGCTCATGTTTAAAAACTATATTTTAGTTTTTTGATTGCTCAAAACATTTTCATGTCCAACTCTTTAATTGTAATTCTACATGCTTTTATTTGTCTTCCCTGGACCTTGTAGAAAAGTTAACAGTTTGAAATGATTTGCATTCCAGTTTTAATTTTGGTTTGGTCACTGCACAATTATTATCAAACTAGCTGTGTTGCTCAACTTAGCACAGTATACCTCAAAAAGCTGTGTCAAGTGACATATGTTCAACAATCAGGCTTAAATCAAAGAAAAGAACATAATGCAGCCCTTATACATACTGTCGGCCCCGCTTAGTCGAATATTGTCGGTTCTAAGAAATGTTACTCGATTAAGCGGGAAGTTTTCTGTACCTTTCTAAATGAACAACATTTGTCTTAAAACGTAATAATAACAAATCAATAACTATATAAGGAAATTAAGTATGTATGAAAATTATAAAAACTAACTTACAACTTTGTTTTACCATCTGTTTCACTACGTTATTTTTTGAAAAAAATCCATAATAGTGGATAGCTTGTTCAAGCTCTTTTAAGAACACATTTTCTGAAACCCTTTTTCTCCTCCCCAATGCTGTGTTTTTAATTTTTATCAATTTATCATCATTTTAAATGTGCATATTTCTTTTTTATTTAATTTTAATTATCGACTGTGCTCTCTTTTTTTTTTGTAATGGCAAAGACAAAAGAAATTTGAGAGAACAGTAGAAATGTATTGATAGAATATGAATGTTGTATTTCTTGCCCATTGTTGGCGAAAACTATTACTTGCTTTTACCTCAATAATATTTCTTGCTTAATTTATTTCTAATTTATTCAAAAAAAAAATCTGCAAAATAGTTGCAAAAGCTGATCATTATTATTCGATTATCCAGGGAAAATATTTGATTAAGCAGGGATCTTTAACATTGCGTTTATGGGGAAATATTCGGTTCTGGGAGGTTTTATCCGTATAAACGGGGTATTCGTTTATCTGTTATGCCGATTAAGCGGGGCTGACAGTAATGCGTAAGATTTCTAGTTTTTTATCTTTTGAAAAATCAGCTATAGGAAAATACATAACTCTTAGAATCATACTCACCTTTTTTTTAATGCTGGCTGTGCAAGGAAAAAAGTTTTTTTTCTTTTTTTTCTTCCTTCAAATGATACTATCAATTTTCCAAATAGTGAGGGATATTGTAGTTTTCAATTCAAGGTAAAGTTAAGCTATTGATTTAAGATGTACTAAGAAAGGAATTTGGCATTCAGGTTCAAACAACAGTGATATGGATTGTCGATTTTTCGAGACAAGCAAACAATTACCAATCAAGTACAGTTATAAGGGCTTACTATCCCCTTTGTCGACTGTAGTTTGTTTGTCTAGTATCAAAGATCAACAAACTCGCCTGTTTCATTTTACGATCATTTTTTTACACACATAACTCATCTAGGCTGCATTCAGTATCTTCCACTGTCTACAATAAAATTCACACAGGTCTCTATACAAAGACTTCCTGAATGTATTCAAACTTTCCTCACGGAGAGCCACCACCAATGCTGTTGCTCTCTCTCTCTCTGACTCCTCGAGTCTCATTCTCTCGCATCCAAACATCCCTCCACTCGCAAGAGCACTAGGCTAAATGAAAGAAGAACTGCTAAACTGGGTGAGAAAGCTGTAACAGCAAAACTCATTCATACGACTAGGAGCGAAAGGCCAAGATATCTATCTGTTCAAAGTGCCAGACAGTACAGTTATCCCATAAATGGATTGCTTGATATTTTTTTTTTCCAACTATGGCTCTTTATTGGAATATTAATGCATACAGAGATCTCATCGCAATGAGAAGGAAAATAGTAAATAAGGGAAATACATTTAAAGTGAAGAAAACAATCATCAAAATGAAGGTCAATAACAGGAGAATAACAACAAACAGTAGGGCAGTTCCAAGTTTCAAGTGGCAATGTAAAAGCAGGTTGTCCTTAAATCATGAGATATGGTGCATCCCAATATAATGTAGGCAAATTTCTTTCTCCTTGTGCTACACTATCTAGTCTCGCACTGACCGGAGATGATCAGATTTCATAGTTCCAGAATTGCAGATTGGACATATGTTGCTGTTCTGAACACCTATCCTGTTCATGTGCTCTGCAAGGCAATCATGCCCTATTGTCAACCTGAAATGGGCAACTGCTTCTTTTCATGGTCGTTAGTTGTAAGCTTTCCAGGTGTTTTCGATGTTTTGCCATTTTTTACCTTTGTTTAGCATATTTAAGTTTTTTTTTGCAGTTATTTTCAATTCTTGTGTGGACATCCTTTTTTAATGAGACAGGGGGAATTAAATTTTGATCGCTTCTTTCTTTGCTTCCTGTTTTTGCTAGTAGGTCTGCTTTCTCGTTCCCATAGATACCCACATGCTTGATTATTAATTGATTTCATTATTGATTGATGACATAAAATATAGAAGTTGTTAAAGAGTATAGAAGTATATAAAATAACAAAGTTGGGGAAGAAGAGACATTATGTTTTTTTTTGTTTTTTAAGTACATGCTTGGATACTACTATTTCTGCAATCTGATTTGATTCATGAAGAATTCAAAAGTCTGAGAAAGAATTTGGTTAAAATATACATTACAAAAGTCCCACTCTTACTGAAGAAAGAAACCTGGATAAAAATATACATTAAAAACTATTGAAAACAACTCTTTGAAAAGTACAGCTCCTCCCAAGATCCAAACAAATGTGGACCAAATATCACAAATGTAAGTGCTAAGGGGCTGAGCATAGCAAAACAGCTGTTTTGTACCTTTGAAAAGTCATTTTCAATTTTGTGGTCTCTTGTAACATTTTGCACTTTAGCTCCGGGTTTGAATTAAGCTGAGCCTAGGATTCTACCAAAATGGAAACCCTTGTATCTCCTGTTGTAATTGATTAAGAAAATTGGAGCACATTTCTTTTGCAGAAAAAAAAAAGCTCTTGTGAATGACGTAGAATGTTAAGGCATGTAGGAAATGTTTCATCTCTTTATAGGTAATATGCATGAAATTTTAGCTGAAGGAATGTACTTAAAAAAAATCCAATGTAAAGAAACCTTTGAGTTGTAAACCCTTGGGATCTAAGGGCGCCCATATATGGGGGCAAGAGGGGGCTAAAGTCCCCCTTAGAAATGAGAACTTCCTTGCTTTTAATGTATTTTTCATTGCAAAAATGTATAAAAATTTCTTTTTCAGCTATTAATGAATAAGTTATTGAAAATGTCACATTTTAATATCTCTAATTTGTACTGAAATCTGTTTCCGTGGGGAAAATATTCTGCTAAACCATGGGGGAAATTTTGAGCCCCCACCCCTTAAAATTTTGCAAATGGGCACCCTTGTTGGGATCCCAAGTAATTATGTACCAAATTTTAAGACTGTAGGTGTTTTTAGGGGATCTCCTTTATGTGGGATAACCACCAACACAATTTCGCATTTTTTAATGTGTAATGATTTCTGTTTTTATCTATTTATAAAGATGCTAAAGGATTTGTACGTAAAATAAAAATGTATCTACAAAGTTTAAGTTTGTAAAACCCTATTATTTTGCATCAAATTCAGCTACACTGCCAGCAAGCAACATTTTTCATTTGACAAATAATGAGCATGTACTTGTAAAATATATTAGTTTCTAAGTATATAGAAGAGATAACAAATATGTTGTGTAAAACCTTATTCCTTTGTTGTTACTCTTACTCTGTTTATAGTGCCGCTTTTCTATATTTACCAATATGTATATCATTTTTTGTTAGATTTAGCATTTTGAAGTATATTTAATTTTTTGTTTTTAATCCCCCCCCCCCTCTTTTCTAGGGAAATGATTGAGAATGGACTGAAGCAGTTATTGGTGTTTCATGAAAAACTCGATAAAGCAGTAACAGTTATCATGTCTACAAAAAACAGAAAAACTGGTATGAGTGAGGAAGATAAAATGATGGTTGAATAAAATGTTATGTGATTGTTTTTTAATTGTTAAACATCCCACTGTGCCATTACAGATGTAAATAGCTCATCATTAATATGTTTATACATCATGTTTTATACAAATAAATTATTTGGTTTCCTAAATATCTTGATTAAAAATTAATTTGTCATATTTACATTTTCTGACAAAAATTAGCCAGTTATAAGCAAGCTGAACTTTTAAAACAAAATATGAGCTTCATTTAAAGGGTATATTTTTTCTCTTGCATTCTTTTAAACTAAAGCCATTAAATTCAACAAAATGTCGTTATTTCATTTGTAAAAAAAATATTGTTAAGTTTTAATTTTTATGCATGAAGAAGTGTTTCTTAAATTATGAATTATGTTTGGGCTATGTTAGAGAACTTCAATTCAAAGAAGCATAACGTCTGTCCTGTGACTGCAAAAAAATTGCAGATTATCTTCAGTAACATTTCTTGTCTTTTGTCCTATTCTGACAATTGCAGCTAATTTGAGAATACACTTGTAAAAGTTACATAAATAAGTACAAACTATAAATACGAGGGTTGTTGTTTTTTTTTCCCGAGCTCCGTTTGGCTTTAAAACAAACGAGTGAATATACAAAAAAGATTTTTACTGTGAAAACTAAGGTACAATGCATCTTATTTCTCTACATAATCACCTTGACGATTTAGGCATTTGTCGTACCTGTGCACAAGCTTTTCTACACCCTCCTCACAGAACGTTGCCGCCAATGATTGAAAGTAACTTTTGACACCGTCTTTGAGTTCCACGTTATTTTGGAAGCACTGTCCCCCAAGCCAAGAATGTAGGGACGATCTTGAAACTTCTGGAAATTGCATGGATAATTCATTTATCGCGAATCTTCGATTTTCCATAACCAATTTGTTGACTCGTTGAACAAAGTCAACTGTATCCACAGACTTGCGTCCCTGAACCCCTTCATCATGCACATTAGTTATGCACTAATTAAATTTTCGGCACCACTTACTAACAACACCAGCACTCATTAAGTTGTATCCATATACACTACTTATTTTTCAATGAATTTCCGCTGCCCTGTTACTTTCTGCTTGCAAGAAATGTATAACACTTCTCAATTCACATTTGGCTGGAGACTCGATAGAGACAGCCATGTTTTCGTGTCTGTAGCTAAACGGGAAATGGCAGATTGGACTCGACACCGAGTGTTTGGACGGGTTTGTGCAGTATCCTAGTACGCAAACCAGCCGCCTGTTTCCCACCTGGCTTTACTAACTGTGAAAACAGAGCTTGGGAAAATAAACAACCTGCATATATAACCAGGAAAACATAACGATAGTCAGGGCCATAACCAGGCCTTTGTTTCGAGGAGGGTTTTACCAAAGACATTACTCGGGACCCAAGAAAAATTTCACTGCACTCTTTCAACTGCTAAATATTTCAGTTTTTTTCAGTGTTACTCTTATTCCTAAATTTCACTGTCTTCAGAAAATTTTACTTGAATCACTACCACCCCTGAAATTTTGATCAAACTGACTATGCTTTGAACTAACTACCAGAAAGAGCTTATGTTGTTGTCTGGGGTTTATCAACCATTTGCGCTCTGCACCTCCCGTTGAACCCTGATGTGACCCCCCCCCCCTCCAAACATGTAAACATACACACATTGAGGCATTCCACAGCTATTTAATCAATCTCTGGATTGGTCCCCTGTTGATTCTTCATTTTATTCATATTTATAGTGCAAAGAATTTTTAATCTTCTCGTTCAGTTCATTTAGAATTAACGGATATCAAAAAACATCAACAGACATACAATAACATTTATTACTTTTCAAGCAAAGGAAATACAACACAATGATGGGTGTCGGTTTGAAATTCTCTTCCAGTACAGTATCATGCCTTGAAAAACACTTGGGATTGTCAACATAATTTTAACAAATAATGAGTTACAGCAGTCAGAACTTTTATGCAATCTTTCACCAGTGCTGTTACATCATTTTGAAAGACATGGTTTACTTTTAGCAAATGGAACTTGATGGCAACATTTGTATTCAGATACATTCTCCATTATGCATATGCAGCAAAGTAAAAGGAAAGTTTTTACAGATATGCATGTGGATTATAACCACAGATGTAGTATTAATTAGATTCACAAGGAGAAACTGGTTCGTGGGCAAACAAAACTAAATAGTAGACGGCCAAGCGTCTGAAAAATCTATTAAAAAAAGAGAACCTTGAACAAAATTTAGGTAAGACAATGTTTACTGTAAAACTTTCGAAATGAACAACTGCAAGTTTTTATTGACAAGCACAGGATTTCTTTCTTTTACATGACGTAAACAACTTTTGCTCGTTTACTTTCAAAATTTGCCCATCCTCTCCTGTGTTCAATGGCAGCCATTGGTTGCTGCTACGGAGTTGTGTATCTAGTTAAACTACATTTGAGGCAGTAACAAGGGCGCCCATATAGGGGGGGAAATGGGAACTCAAGCCCCATTAGCTTAGCCCTAATTTCTAAGAGGGGGCCCCATTAGCCCCCCTCTTAGAAATTAGAACGTCCTTGCTTTCAGTACTTTTTTCTTTGCAAAAATGTAAAAACATTTCTTTTCCAGCTATTAATGAATAATTTATTAAAAATCTCAAACTTTAATAACTCTCATTTTTACTGAAATCGGTTTCTATGGGGAAAATATCCTGCTAAACCATGGAGAAAATATCTCAGCCCCCCCCCCCCTTAAAATTTTGCATATGGGTGCCCATGGGCAGTAAGAAGCAAAAGGATGTAAGTGAGCTTTAAAAAGGTAGACTTTCATTGAAGTTATTCTTTAAATCATACTGTATAGCAGCTCCCACCAGAGCTACTAGTACCATCTCTGCTCCTAAAACACAAGGGAAGTTCTCTATTCATTAGCACTGATAATCTTCAAATTTTAAAATTTTGGCACACATGCCTTTGCTTCTCACTGCCTCATTTATGGTTGTAACTTCCGTAACAAGAAGGGGAGTGTGGAGCAAAGTGAAATTGTGAAATATTTACTCTGCTTTTAGCGCCAACTATCTAGTGATATTCAAACTATGTAGTAACACATGTAGTTTTTTTCAGTCAAGTAAAAATTACCTCTGAAAATCAAAGCATATGATAATACAAGCAATATTCAAAAATTGATGCTCAAATTGTAATATTTAATTGTAAATCAAAAATTATTTTGATGTTATCAAATGATAAACTTCTTGTTATTAACATTTTAAAATATTAATCGGAACCTTCTAATATTTGGTGCAGTATTTATTTAGTTAATATTTAGCTTATTTGTATTTTTAATATTTTTCACAATTAGTCAAGTGCATGCAGGGCATAGCGAAATAGTTCATTTCTTTTCCTCATTCAGTCTTTTACTAAATCACTTACATATTCATCTATTAAAGAATTAATTGGCCTTTCCTTCATTTCATAATTCACATATAAATTCATTCTTTCACTTATTTTCTTATTTATTTTTCCTTATGCATTAATTAATAAATAAATTTATTAGTTCATTGCTTTATTATCTCTTCATTTATTAAATTATCCTTTTATTTGCTCATTATTTTATTCAAAAATATTTTTCACAATCGAATAAAAAGTAATTCATTCAAATTGCCCCATGAAAAAAAAGTTTTCCACTTTTTTTGAAGGCATAATTTTACTGCCAAAAATAAAAAATGTTTTAATGCAAGTTTTATTTTAAATACAATGTTCTTACTATGTGTGCGGAAATTTTCAAAACACATTTCCAATTAGTTCATTATGGAAAAGCTCACTCATTTTAACTATTTCACTTTGTCCCACATACCCCTACTATGCCTGAAGAATTATATTCTATAGTTAGAACAAAGCAAGTTTGGCAGTGCACGTAATACAAAATACAAAAGTTACAAACAGCAACAGGCTCTGGGTTCGGCTAGGCTGGCCCTTGAATTTATCATTCCCTAATGAACATCAAGAGCCCTCTTAAAACTATCCACCCTATTGCTGGTAAACAATTCCAAGTGCCGACGACCCTGGTGAAATACAGTCGAACTTCGATATATCGACCTCCACATATCAAAATTTTCTATATATCAAAGTCCCAGCAAATTTCCTTGTCCATTACATAGAAAAGTTGTTTCTATATATCGAAAAAAAATTGAGACATTCATGGATTTTTTTTTTCCACTTTAGACTGTTTGTCTCATGAAAAATGAAAGTATGGGGAGAAAATTATGTTCACTGAAGGTTGCTACGGACCTCTCAAGAAATGTAGGGTTGAGGGGCGGGTAGATAGGTGTTGTTCCGTTCTGGAGTTCTTGAACTACCTCAAGTTTATTTCAAATCTTAGTTGCAACCAGTAAAATCAGTTTCAGGCTATCCATATTGTCAGTTGATTATCATTCCTAGTCTTTTTAGCTTCAGTGAAAATCGTAAAGTTAAGAAGATTGATTTTTTACTTTTCTCTAGATTACATTGTCAAAACGAAAATTCCCTAATGTTGTGGATCAAGTTAAATAGCCGAAGAAGGAAGATGTACGAAGGTTCAACAATGTCCTTTCTAGTAAATTTAGTACTTTCGCAAGCAGACTTCCTGCTATTATGAGAAATCAGAAAACTGTTATAAAAATACTGAAACTTACAGTAAACATACTCGAAAACATGAAAGGGCATTACAGTTGGCCAAAATTAGCTTTAATTTTAATGTTTTAGGAGATTTTTATGATAAGCTAAGATTGTTTCTACATATCGAAATTTCTATATATCGAATTTTTTTTTCCGGAAATTTGCTACTTCGATATGTGGAGGTCTGACTGTAGAACTAGTTTTTCCTGATTTTAAGGTTAGCTTAAAACAATGACCCCAAATTTTACCATCTGTGCAGAACTTTAGGCCATGAATATCTTCCATTTTAATTAACTTAAACAACTGGATCATATCCTTTTTTATCTTCCTTTGCTCGAGAAAATTCATATTAAACAAATAATGATGTGATCAGGTACTTCGCAGTCTTCACAATGCTTCCAAGTTAGCTTAATCTGCATTAAGTTACAATTTAAAAGCATCCCTGTACAGTTTTCTAGTGTTGCAATACTTTAACAACTTAAAAAAACACATTTTCACTTTGTCCATTTTTAAATTTGTTGCTAAGACTGAAGATGTAATATTTCTGACCCTGACTGCAATTAAGCTTAAAATACAGTTGGCTCTGTTTAACAACGCTCTATTTAACAACTTTCTCTATTTAACGACGTCTTTTCACGGTCGCAGATGGTCCACTGTAGTGTTAAAAGCATTCTATTTAAGGACACTTTCTACTTGAGGACGATTTTTCGTGGTCCCTTGAAAGTCGTTAAACAGAGAGAGCCAACTGTACTTCCAATACTACACGAATAAATTTGTTTGTTTCTGGGCCTAACAACACTGGCATAGGGCCCTAGCTTTTTAGGGGCAACCAAATGGTTGAAATTTTTTTAGCTAATTACTAACACTGTTTGGCTTGACTCTGGTGTGGGAGGGGGGGTTATCAGTAGAAACCAAATAAGCAGGCTTGTACAGTAAAACCAAACACAAAAGGTGACAAAAATAAAAAATTACTGATACTGCTCTTTACCATCCCACAACAGTAATTTTATCATCCAGCTTTCAATAGACATCTATTGAAAGAGAAAAAATGCACAAGAACTAAAACTTTCAATGAAAAACATTTCAAAAATAACCTACTTAATTTTAGGGGGGGAGGTAGATATTTATTCCAGATTTTGATGAAATACCTCACAAACTGAATTCTTTGTAGCTGGACTGTGATTAAATAATAATAATAATAATTCTAACATTAATGGAATGTTTGGGAGTGTAGCAAAATAAAAATGCAAGGTGCAAGTATGAGTCATTTTCAATAATGGATACTGTACTGTACAGTTGATGTGATATTTTCAGCTGATTTCAATCTCACTTTGTTTTGTTTTATCCATTAATACATTCTGTTAACGAAATTAGATTCATTAGCGAAAATGTTTTATTCTAGTATCACATATTTATAAATGCTTCTAAATGCAAGCAATTTTCCCAGAAATATCGAGTTACTTTTGTCAAAATAATTTAAGTAGTATTATACATTAAGCTCATTCAAGTTGATAAAATGTTAAAAGTTATTTCAAGTGGTTAGTTTAAGATAGAAAGTTTATGGACTCTCTATATTTTGTTTTGTAAGTGTATTTGGTAACTCTTACAATCCTCAGTAAGGTATCTTGACTCAAGTACACTGGGTGCTTATAATTAAAGTTATGGTTTCAAAAGGCTCATTTGAAAACTACTGGTCAGAATAACCTTTTATTTCACCCGAACAGTCTTGAGGTCATCAGAATTTGTTTGAGGAAGAGGAAAAATTAGTTCTAAAATGTGCCGTTAGTGGTAATTTAAAGGGAAAAGAATACTAAAAGGATTGGTTCAACTAGGAAAACTGTTAGTTGAAAGGAAAGAATAGATTCAAGGGTTTGTGAAAATTTTATTATTAAACAGACAAAACTACGTGTTATAAAGAAAAAAAAATATTGTAGCTAGAGAAAAAGATGAGCTTATTGATACAAACACTTTTCTGATGATAAATGCACAAGTTGTTCAATGTATCCTCCACCTTGTTCCGCAACTAGTTGGGAAGCTTAAGTATGTTTTAAGAGCAGATGACATTTTTTACACTGCTCTCATTTTGTAGCTATACAGGGTGTTCCGTTTTAACCTGCAAGACCTTTATTTTCGCAACAGTTAGTCCTAGATGTATACTTCCAATTGCAATAATGTTCAAAATCAGATGCAGGGTTCAGGCATTGAAAGTTAGAAGTAAAAATAAAAATGAGTCGAAAAATGCAAAATTTAACTTTTTATACGGGCCCAAGGTTCCCTAACTTATGTTTAGGGAAATAATTTCCATTGAAAAATAATTCCAACACAAAATGTTTGAAATTAGTACGACCAATATTCACCGAGATATGAAATACAGTCGAGTCCCGACTTACGCGAAGGATGCGTTCCAAGACTCTTCGCGTAAATTGAAATTTCGAGTTGTAGAAAAGGGTATGCATACAAATTTTTTTGAAACATACCGAATTCTTTAAGACACTTATAAACACCCCTCAAATTGCTTTAAAGCATTCCTCAACAAAACATTAAAGTTTCTTATAATTAAGAACTGTACTTTTACTGTAATTAAAACATTAAAAAGCTGCTTCATTCCACATAAAAAACTGTTAAGATGCACAAAATAAATGATCAATGGCATGGAAAGACAAAATAAAACTAAATGGCACGTACATCATTTATACTTAACGTCATGCTACCGTCGACGTACTTTTTAGTTAAGCATCTTTACAAACTTTAGATGAAACAGTGGATTAAGGTGCCATTTTATTTCATCAACTTTGATATTTAGAAAGAAAAAAGAAAGAAAGACGCTTAGTGGTTATTTGATGCACTAATAAAGCGATGCGTGAACTAGTATGGGGAACTTTCGCTATCAGTGACGCAATAGGGATAAAATATATTTACGAAATCAATATTTAGGACTTAATAACGAAACCGATACTTCCTTCCAAAAAAATTCGTCGTGCAGAAGAGGAATTCGCGTTAGCCCTAAAATTCGTTAGTGGGGGAAAAACTCGCGTTATAGCCATTTCGCGTAAGTCGAATCGCGTTATCGCTGGAGTCGACTGTACAGCGTTTTGTGACTTACACCACTTTTCACTCGCTGTCAATAACACCTTTTGTTGGAAAATATAGTTGTTAACAAGTGTTTAAAATTATATGTGAGCATTGATTGGTTTTTCAAATTGTTCAAGTTTTGTAGTGTATTTTTTCGGGTCACGGCATAACATTTGCAGTTATTTTTGAATAGCAATGAAAAATATTAATACCTTGTTTTTCTTACTTCGGCGACCTGTCATTCTTCTGAAAGGGCGATTAGTTCCAATCTCATTTTTGCATTATCCCTTAAAATTTTGAACTAGAATATATCCTTGAATTTTGGTCACACAAATGTCAAGTTTTTTGTTTCAGTAATAGTTTTGATTGGAGATTATTTCAATAAATATGAGTTGGGGACCTGGGGCCCATCTAAAAAGTTAAATTTTGTATTTTTTGACTCATTTTTATTTTCACTTCAAACTTTCACTAACTTAAGTCTGCTGATTTTGAACATTTTTGCAATATGAAGTATACATCTAGGATTAACAATTGCGAAAATAAAGGTCTTGCAGGTTAAAACGGAACACCCTTTATGTCTACGGTGCCTATGTCGTACCTTAGTAATTAGCATATCTACGCAACAATGAAAACCCTGCCAGTGAATCAGAAAATTTTGGGAACATTTTTTTCCAAACAAAACTCCCATGTCCTCACAACATGGCCGGCTTTTTTTTTTGGGGGGGGGGGGCATTATCCTCTCCTCCCTTTGAAAAATTAGCGCTTTTACTTATGGATGTGATTTTTTTTCCCGGTAAAATTTGCAAAGAGTATACAGCCTTTGTCCCCTCCCTTGGAAAGATTCGAGATGATGGGACTGCCTCACGACTATTGTAGTGAAATGTCAATTCATCTTGCCCAGAAGCTTTAAAATTAGATCGGTTTGAAGTCGTAACTTTAATTATAATCACTATATAATAGATATCTGTATTTAAATATAGATACTCTGCGTTTAAGAAAAATGATTACACTGAAATATTTAACGTTTACATGCAGTATATTTATAGAATATTCCAAACTAAAGAGTCCCATAACTCCACAATGGAATATATCTTTCTGTTAAGATAAGGATAGATATTAGTTGATTCAAATAAGTTTTAGTTTATGATTATTTATTTATAAATAATCATAAACCTTTGCTATATTCATGTTTCACAATTTGAATGAAAGCACATCCATTTATGTCCGTTTGCACATTTATGAAGAAAGATAAGTCAGCAGTTAAATAAGATAAATTAATATGCATTTTGCGAACAAAACAAACAGACTAGAACGACGGCAAGATGTGTGTGTGTTTTTTTTTTCTTTATATTCATGTATTTATTTGTTTTTTAATGGCTTTTATACGTTGATTATGTTTGATGAATTTCAAAGAGTTTTCTTTTCAAGTTTCTTGTGATTAAATATTGTATGAAAGCAAGGAAAAGAATACTTTAATACCCCTAAAAATACATAGTTACCTGACTTTTAACTTTAAACTACAAAATTTCATGACAGTTGAATCTAAACTTGATTTGCTGCAGTTTCGATGGTCATTGATTATCTTTGATAAACTTTAAGGAGTTTGCTTTTCAAGTTCAGTAGAACCTTAATTATTCGAACTAGTTATTAGCGACTGACTTCGGATAATCGAGAATGCTTAAATTTTAAGATTTTGCAGTATTACATATCCTGCTTTTTTTTGTATGATTAAGTATTATAAAATATAAGAAGACACTAGAAAATGTGCAGCTACCTTAATTTTAACTTTCAAAGGCTGAATTTCCTAAAGTTTGAATCCAGGTTTGGGTTGTTGCAGTTTCAATGGTCTGATATGCTACTTAGTCCCGAAGTTTACATAGTAGTATTAACCCAGCAGTGTTACAATTGAGAAAAAAGGTTTTGTAGTTTGAAACAAAAAATCCTTTTATTTTTAATCAAAAAATCCTGCTATCCTTCAAAATTTTGATCAATTGCTCATGTAGTTTGTTTAACTTAAACTTGAAGTAGTTAAAAATCGTACAACCTGATATGCAGGGCCGGATTTGGAAGTGTGGAGGACCCGGGGCAGCGAAGTTTTGTAGTGTATTTTTGCGTAATGGAGACCCCTAATCAGGGTTCGAAAAGATCATCATATTTTCGAAAATATCCGATACTTTGATAGATATCCGAATATTTTGATAGATATCCGAATATTTTGATATATATATATGTATAAATCCGATATTTTCAATCAGTACTTTAATAGTAAATACATCCTGAAGTTACTGCTATTTATTTTTTAATATTATTATTATTACAATTTATAGACTTAAAATTACTGTTTCTTATTTATATCTAAACATACATTTCATTTTTAAAGTTATGTACTTTTAAGGTTATTTTCATATGATTTACAATCATTTGCAAAATCTGATAAATTAATGTTGTAGTCTGTCTTTGTAGAAAAAAAAAATTACTGGGAGAAAAAAACGTAAAATTTGCTGACTCGTGAAAGTTGGGATATTTTGTAAAGATTTTATTGTGGGGTCCCGTTTGTTGTGGAAGCCCCGGGGCAGTAGCCCCACCTGCCTTCCCCTAAATCCAGCCCTGCTGATATTCTCAATAGTCAAAATTCATTTTAATTCTTGATCCTTCCATGAAGTACACAACAAAATGAAAGTATACTGGATGTTTATCAAATAAAAGTGTGAGTTCGAAACCTGTTATGAAGATTCTTTCAAATTAATATCAAAAAATGTGTCTTCACATTCATTCCATGTGATCTGCTAAAATGATGTCCGCTGCTTTTTCAGCCAGCATTAGCACCGCAGCATGAGGGTTCCCAGATATAGAGTATGGAAAAGATGACGCATCGACAACTCTGAGGTTTTTAACACGTCTGACCCTAGAGGGGAAAAAAGCAATGAAAAGAATTTTTTTAAATTTTGCAAATATTTATAGATTTTGCATTACAAAATATTTTTCTGCTCGACTAATCTTCCTCTTTGAACAATTTTATTATAAATATGAATGTGCAATGAAGTGCAGTAGAACCTCGTCTATCCGGATCTCCGGCAAATCCGGATCAAATTTGCAGAGTTAAGAAAAAAATTTAATTTACTTAAGTAATCTTTTACCAATAATAAAGCTGAAAGTCTGTCTGGATGTCTGTGACGTGCATAGTGCCTAGACCGTATGGCCGATTTTCACGAAATTTTGCACTAAGTTAGTTTGTAGCATAGGGGTGTGCACCTCAAAGCGATTTTTCGAAAATTCGGTTTTGTTCATTTTCTATTCTGATTTTAAGAACATTTTACCGAGCAAAATTATCATAAGATGGACGAGTAAATTACCAAGTTATCATAACGTGAAATCTTATCATGATCAAGCCAAATGGCGAAAAATTGACCATACATTATTTGTAAACATACAGGTGAACCAAAAGACCTTTTAGTTTTCTCTACTACGTGCAAAGCCATGCGGGTACCACTAGTAATTCTATAAAATGGACAGCAAGATCGGAACTATAAATAAGCCGAATTTTCATTTTGATTAAATGTATTGCTCCGGAATAGAACGTAGAGTAAAGTATCGTACTGATCTAAAGAGCAAAACGTTCAGTTCAACACCACTACAGCTAAACTATATATAATAAAGTATTTGCGAGAAGTGGTATTCTGTTGTTTTGTTACAAATTAGAAAGCATTGTTTTTTGCTGTAATAAAAGGCCTCTGCTTATTTAAGAGTGGGTTTTCCTTTTTCCCATACTGCCCGGATTGCTTTTGATCCCAGTCACTCTGGATAAACAAAGTTGTACTATAACTGTATTCATTCCAAACATCTTGTAGTATTGGAGATGGTTTTACTTTACAAATGTGGAATCTCTTTACTATAGGCAGGTCATTTATAGAATTCGGGCTCGATTGACCCCTTGGCTTTGAAAAATTAATGCATCTACATGTAAGCGTTTTTTTTTTTTTTTTAATTAATTTCTTTGAGTATATATCCTTTGCCCCTTCCTCCTTTTCGCAGAAAATTCAAAAGGACGGCCGTGCTTTTCTAGTTCAACGCTTTTCCTTTTCAACACCATAAGACTGATATTTTTTGGGGGACTACATAGTAGCAGAAAAATTGACTTAGCCATCAACCATGGTAACGACAATCATCTTCACCTCCTCAGTTACACATGAGACTGAAAGGGAGAGATTTTCTTCAGTCTCTTGCGGTTCCTGTAGGTGGCTGGAGCATCCAAAAAATGGGGGGTTAGAGCGAACACGGGGTAGGGGGTAAAGTTTAGGGAAAGTTGACTATTTTGGAAAATTAGGCTACAAAAATTGTATTTTAATGTCATTATTGATTTAATGGTCTTCAAAAAAGATTGGGAAACTTCCTCAGAAATGGAAGCAAATGGCTGACATAGACTCCCCCCCCCAATTCAAAGTTCCATTTTAATTTTTATGGTAATGGTTAAGTGAAGAAAGTATAAAATACACTTCTTAAGTCAATTTTTCTTTGTTTAAACACGTGAATTCATCACTACTAGCACTTTTCGATCGGTCAATAAATTTGCTCTTGGTGAAAGTGAAGTGGCAAGACCTGTTTTGCTTTTGAAAGGGAGAAACAGTTGTCATCCCTTGTCCCCCCTCTCCCCCCTGTACGAGCCGAGACGGGAGTAGCTCTGGGGAACACAATAAAAAAGTTTTAAAAAAAACCGTAAAAATTAAAATAACCAAAAATATAAATTTTGTGATGTGTTGTGACGTGTGAATGTAAAAAAAAAAAAAGTTCCCCAGAGCATGGAGACAATCCGGCCAGCTTCCAGGCAAGGATAAAGTCAGCAAGTCCGAGGTCTATAAGGAAGCAAAGTTCCATCCCCATGGACCCCCCTCAAACTCCCCAATTAATTTATTTAATTTCCATTGCAAGAATAAAGTGTTTTCTCATTTTAAGCCGAGACCTGCAAAGGATCGGTGAGAACCACTTCTACGGCAGTAATTAACACTCTTCTTTTTCAGCAAATAATCATTCTTTTTTATTCCAGAGAGGACACTCAAGAAACCGGGACAGATTAATATCTGCTCCCCATATGGAAGGAGTGTCCTAGTATATGTTTCTGCTTTAGTGTATAAAATGCATTAGTTCATATATGCAGTAGTGAATATATGTATTAGTGTATAACTATGTCTAACCTCCTTCCCATACAGGGAGCCATGGCACGCCAAAGAAGTACGAGGAGATATCCCGTATCTCATGGCGAGTAAGGTTCACACATTAAGGGGTAAACTCCCATCTGGGCTGACGCCCAGCACGGGGATCTTCCCAGGCGCAATAAGCACCAAGACCGTCTGTAGCCCAGACGACTATCGACCGTCGCATCCAGCCGTGCGGGGGGCCCGCTAAGCGGACCCTCCGGACGGTGGAACCTAAAAAAGGCTTACAGCTAAATGGCGGGGTGTGTGCGGAGAAAATTACCGCAGGGGTGAACACCCAGCTGAGCGAAAGCTCAGTATGGTGACCTTCCCCGGCGCAATAAGCATCAAGCCCGTCCGTAGCACAGACGACTATCGACCGCCGCACTCAGTCCCGCGGGGGGGGGGGGGGGGGGGGCCGCTACGCGGACCCCCCGTGAGATGAAACCTAAGGCCCACGGCTAAGAGGTGGGGTGTGTGCGGAGAAAAGTATGTGCTACGATAGTGTACTGCTCAGCGACAGGACTTTCGCTCTCACGGATTTGAGACCGTAAATACTCAGTTTATCTGTATGGCATTGAGCATTGAATAGTTTTAATAACATTAATATACATTACCTTAGTATGGACCATATACACTACCTTAGTTTTGAGTCAAGTACAGCCAGAGGATCATCATCAGGTCCCATTGCGCAAGTGCCTACTGGATGGTAAGAGGTTATTGCAGATGTCCTTATCCAACACTCCAGATACTTATCATTTTCCATATTGGTCTCAAATTGGAAACACTGATCATAAGCAGGTAGATGCAGGCATGAACCATACTTTCGCAACGTACCAACGGTACCTAGTTTTCCCGCTATGCTCATAGCTGTACAAAAATAACAAAAACCTGCATGTAAGGTCCACAAATTTCAGGTTTATTCATTTTGTATTGCATCACAAAACAGTCTGATTAATTTAACTCGTTTGGGACATGAACAAATAGATAAATGACTTATGAAATAAATAAACGTTTGTGCATTGTATATTGTTAATTGATTTCACCAAGAATATGTGGAATCATGATGGATGTATTAATAGATAGAATGTGACATTGACTGAAAGTAATGTTCAGAAAATCTCTAAGGGGCTGTCCATAAACGATATCACAAACTGAAGAAGGAGGAGGGTTTGTGAAATTGTGCGTTTGTGACAAGGGAGAGGGATGGGGCAACAAGAAGCGCAAAATCGCATATTTTTTATAATACGTTTAAGAAAAATAGTGTGTCAAGTGGAGGAGGTACGGTGAAGTGTGATATTTTGTGACAAACTAGGGAGGGGTCAAAAATGTTGGAAAGAAAAAAGTGACAAAATTTATGGAAAGCCCCTAAGCCAATATTAATGATTAATAGGAGAATTATTTGATCTGACCTTCAGCCAGGCATTTCACATCTTTTGCTTCACTCAAATAGTTGGGGTCGATGAGTACGGGCGTCAGGGGATGGTCCGAAGATAATCGAACAGTTCCTTGACTGCTGGGGTGGGTGCAAGATGCTAAAATAATGAAACCTTCTTTAGAGTCATTTTTCGTGTCTGGAAATGTCTGTGAAAACGCCTGAAAGCAAAAAAGAGAAATACTTGGATTTGAAGTCAAAAATTTGGAAATTTCAAGTCTCACAAAATTCTAACAGAAACATAAAAGCGTGTTTCAATATTGCCTTAATATTCATACATGACGTATGAATAGTTTAAAGGAAAATCCCCTAGAAGGCATGTGAGGAAATAATCTCCATTTGAAAATAATATCAACTCAAAAAAATTGGAAAATTTTTTGACTAAAATCACGACGGTGTTCTACCTACTGCCATAGATCGTAGCTTAAGTAGCGACACATCTACCATCTTGGGGCTAAATACCGCTTTCTTTCCTATCTCTGCTGTAAAGAAGTAGCGTGGTTTTCTTTTTGATTGTGATGCTTCTTAACATAGAGTTAATAAGAGACCACAATCAAGAAGCAGAACATGTTACTTCACCATATAGCATGCATAGGTAGAAAGCATTGTTTAGAACCAAGATGGCGGACGTGTCGCTACTTATTCAGGGCTTTAGCACTATCAACAAGCAGAGGCGCACCAAATCTAAATTTTTGAGAGGTGGAAAATTCTCAATTTGCAGAACGAAACTGTGAAGTTGACTCTTCCATATAAAATATATGAATCTTTTTGATGGACATGGTAAAAAAGATAAAGAAACACAATGGGGCTTTGTTTCCTGCAGACAAAAGTACTGCTTTTAGTCACTGAAATTGATAGAATAAGCATATATATATATATATATATATATATATATATATATATATATATATATATATATATATATATATAACATGAAACCAGAAATAAAATTTATGCTCCCAATAGTTATTTTCAATTTATTTTTTTTCTAATGTCCGATTTTGGAAATAAAGCGTGGTGATTATGACGTCAGATGTGATGTGCTTTGGCGCGCTTCTCTATTGACGAGCTGAACGTTTACCCATTGTTTAAAAAAAGGTTGCCATTAAACACAGTAGTATTAATAGCAATCATATTGGGACTTTTGAATGAAGGTTTTTCTGAAGCAAACATGAAATTCATTTGTATTATTGCGCTATAATATTTTTAATCTTTGATATCTAATAGCAAAATATTGCGCTCTGCACTGATGGCATCAGTGAATGGCATTTCATCGCTTGTGACGTCATGAGCAGAAGCCTAAAAAATTGAAATTGAATCTGCCCACAACCCATAATTGAATCAGAAACAACCCAATTCTACGCTGTATCTTCCAATTTTGCGAATGGTCAAACAAAACGTGCGTGACCTCCCTTCGGTGCGCCCCTGCCAACAACACAAGTCTATCACAACTAGTTTTATCCGTCTGATGCTCAGTAACAAAAGTTTTATATTTGCATTTTCCGATACAAAGGCAACAATATTTATCCAGGCATTTTCAACATTGAAATCGCAGTATTTCGTTACTTACACGAGATTTGAAGTTCGAAATGGATGTGAATGTGTCTTCATCGATGGAGCCTAAGTTAAACAGCATCAGAAATATCTTCGAATGAACTGTTTCATTGCCAGGAAAAGGAAGTCGGGTTATCACTTCAACACCGCTGTTAGCAAGGTGACCTTTAAAAAATAAGAACTGCAAATACAAAAAAGAAGTAATTTCATGTATAGAACGAACGAGCATATTTTCTGTAAAGTCTCTCTTAACAGCCATCCTTAGTTTATGCTTCAAAATAATACATTTCCTTTTTCTTTTAGATCGTAAGTTTCCAAATGGGGCACCCAGTTTGATTTAAATGTTTTAACATCATTGAAATTAAATTCAACATTTCGAAAAAAAAGAACAGTTAAAGCATTCAAGTTAGTTAATTTTAAAAGTTTTAAACAGACTTATATATTGTGAAATAAATTTTTTCGGTGTTCTCACATTGCAGATAGAAAAGGGTTTTATGTAAACTCTAAAACCCTAAGGCGCAGGTCCCGAATCCCGCGGGATCCCGTATGATATTTAGCGGGATTAATCCCACGGGATTGAGAGCAAAATCTTGCAACATTGCCGATCCTGCAAAGATTTTCCTTGCAAAACCTTTTCCAACTTTTGACGCTCCTAAAATGAATCTTTTCACAATCATCTTGAGGTCTGAATCAATTTCCTCGTATTTCTGCAAGAAGAGCAATAAAAACTTCGTGCCTCATGTGATGAACGTTGGATTTACCATTTAAGAACACAAGAAAAATACAGTATATTTTTCTGGGAATGAATTGGTGTTATCCTTTTAAGTTTTTCCTTCCACATGTCAGCAATACAGAAATTGCGTAAAAATTATATACGTTTTCGAAAAACCATCAGAAAAATTTTAAACCCAGAAAATTGCGCTTTTGAAAAAATTGAGAAAGTGTATTACAGTTTGCTCCCCCCCCCCTCCTAAAGTAGCCTGAATACAACGTTGGAACGCTTCAGTAAGCTTAAATTTAATTTACTATAAGTGTACAAAATTTTTCTCCGAAGAATCTCCAGTGAAAAACCTAACATTTTTTATAATCTCTAACCTGTAGAAATTGCATGTACCGTAAAGCGGATAGGATAAATATGGGTACCTTGAAAATAATGTTGGATAAATTATCTGACTAATCTCAATATTCGACACGACTCTAAAAGAGGCGACAGAAACTTGGATGAAACACAGAATGAATCTCGTTACGTTAAGCTGCTCAAGTTTTTGAATGTCTCTTTCAAGTGAGAGGTAAAATTAGTAAAAATATCTAAAATCTTTTACTGAGACTGCGAGTTGGTGAAACCAATAAGTGTTCTCTCCCTGCTGCATTGAATGAAATGCACTGATAGAATGACCAACGTTTATACATCAACAAGGTTGGGTATTCTCAATGCAAATTAAATTGGATACAGCAATGCACAATTCAAAAAGACATCGTTTTGCGCCCGAGATTTGCAGCACAACTTTTTCTGCTGGACGCTAAAATTTAACTTTTAGAAGAATAAAGCCAATCCCGCGGGATTGGAACCTTCCAGTCTCGAAATCCCGCTGGATTGAATTCGGCACGGGATTGGAAACCCTAATACCAACTAAGTGGAAGGACAGTTATGACCTCCCACCCTTCCTGTGGAGAAAATTCAGATTGTGAAACTGAAAAATAGATGAGAAATTTTAATAAAGATTATTATAAAGTTTTATTTATTGAAAAGGTGGTGATGTTTTGAACATGAACTTTATTTTTTCGACACAGGCCGCTCACGACGGAAAATTTCTTCACTAAAGTAATTTTACTTCGCCGCCGCTTTATGGGTTACTCGTTAATTAATTTGATGATCCAATTAAATTCTATACCAGAACAACATCCTAAAGTTTATTATCAGTGCCCATACCACAATTTAACATTAACATTTTGATTCATGGAAAAGACATCAATCAATCAATCAATTTCCCAAAATTCTCTTAAAAATGTAAAAATGAACAACCAGCCACAATGTTCTTTGTTGCAAAGATACATTGTTTGAAAACTAAATACATCAGTTATCAGTAACAAATAAAAATCCATTGTTAACGTATCAATGCAAAACACTCTGTTGAAGCTCATTTCAAGCAAAACTTATGAGCTAGAATCTTACTACTATTATATATGCGAAAGTTTGTCTGTATGGATGTATGGATGTATGGATGTTTGTTACTCTTTCACGCAAAAACTACTGAACGGATTTTGATGAAACTTTACAATAATATAGCTTATGCATCAGAATAACACATAGGGTAGTTTTCGTCCCGTTATGGGGGGCAAAACCCCCCTTAGGGGAGCAATAAAATACAATTTTCGTATAAATTCTCTAATATAGGGATGAAAAAATACTTGCACATATTTACATTATATGTCCATCGAAAGCTCTGATTTTTCTGCTGAAGATGGCACTTATTCGAAATTTCTAAGTAGAATAAAAAACGAGTTATGAGCTTTTTAGTTCCATGTTCGAAGGCTTTCCTAAACTCAATACAGTATTTAGTGTATCATCTCAACTCCCTGTCGATAGCGACTATTGTTGTATTGTTGACTATCTTTGCTTTTCGTGACTGTTCAAGGCTTTTCTCAAGTCAAATCTTGAAGTAAGATTTTTGAACAAGATTGGCAAATAACACATGATTTGGCTGATCATTTTCCATTTAAACGGAACTTTAATGTAATTAATGGTTTTTATTATTATTTATGCTGATTGAACACTTACTCGTTATCCAATCAACCAGCAGATCGCCAAAATTTTTGCGGAAATATTTCCGTAGCTGATGCATTTGGCAGTTTTTTTCAATGTCGCTGTTTTTGAAGCCGAAGATTACGTTATAATGTTTCATGTTTCTCAGTTTTCACCATGTAAACAAAATATCGCCAATCAAAGAATCTTTAAAAAACTTTTTTTACTGTGTTAAATAATCCAGCAACTAAATTAGGCAAATCCATAAACAGCACAAAAACTTCCATTATTTTTTCCTTTTTGCACAATTTCAAACAATCGCCAAATTTTACTACTTATTTTGGAAACATTTCGGAGGAAACTCTTTAGCGCCATTTTATGGTGACCAAAAGTATCTCAGAACCTGGAGATAATATCTTTGTAACGAAAATTAATAGATCGTTTTACAAAGTAAGGAAAGAAGGAGGGAGCATCATCGAAGGTATCCCAAAACGATTCCCGCAAATTCGGTAAAATCGCTCCAAGAGCCCACATTGATTGAAATTTCCCAAAATAACTAAAGCAAGTATAAGGGGATTACGAGCAACGTCAATAGCAATACAGAGAAGGTTTTAGACTCCATGTTAAAAAAAAGAGTATCAACAGATTAATCTTTTTAAACATGAAAAGAATAATTTCATGTTTTGGAAATTTGTATATGCTTAAATATAGTGCTTTCGTTTCGAAATCAATACTATTTTGTTCTTTATACTTATTGCTATTTTACTTTTATGGGTAAGGAAGAAACTCTACTTTTAATCATGTCAAAAAGATGTGTTTTAAATTCTTTCACTTAAACCAGAAAAAAAAGCAAGTAACGATTTTTTCTCATAATTATTACTGACCCAGGCAACGTCGGGTATTTTTGCTAGTTATGTATAAAGACGATGTTGTTTTTCAAATTGAATTTGAGATATTGTACTCATTGTTTTGAAGATTTCTTCAGATGTAAGTAAATTTACTTCTTCACAGTCACATTTGAAAATTATTCCACTTGGAAACATTATATACGAGAAATAAGTCATGACGAAAGCACACAAGTAATGTGACGAATCAATGACTTCTCTTTTCTATGACTAGCTTTAAAAAAAATTAATAAATAAATAAAAAGCTTGCTAATGAGGAATATATAGTGTATAATACTTAGACTTTGGTTAAAAGAAATTTAAGTTATGTAAGAAGGCTCTAAAGATGTTTTCTAAGTAGGGGAGACTACTGTACCTTGGGCCACTTCTAAAACTTTTTGGTTTTCAAAAAAAGAATGTGTGATTTTTATGGTTTTTAGTTATTAAAACTTAACTTCAAGCCATTTTGCTTAAGTAAAAAAATATTTTGGGTTATAAAAAAATATTTTTCTATTTTTGTATATTTTTCGCAAATTTTATGTAATTTGTTCCATGGTACATGATGTTCGTGTACCTTGAGACAGATCTCTTGTACTTGCTTAACTGCATTGGAAGTCTTTTCAGTGCAACTGCAGGAAATTTGTACACTGAATTGAGTCTCAGGTTCAGTGACAATTCAGTAAATGCATTATATTTCCTACTATTATTGATTTTTTATTGTAACATTTGTTCCTCCCTTTTAAAATTCTTCACAATATTTTTTTCATAATTGCTTTTTTCATACAATTATCAAGTATGTCAGCGAAACATATGATTCTTGATCATATTTCGAGCAATTCATAAGACCGCTTGATTATTGTGAAGGCAATTTCAGCTAAAAAACATTGCCATACAAATTTTCACAATTTTTCTAATTTAATTTTTTTATCTGTCTCTGTCCCGGCTTCGTCAGGTAATCTGTAATCTACTGTACCAGAATAACAAGTTACAGCTTGCAGTTATACTTCTTATATGCATATTTTTTTTTCAAAAATTAATTTTGAGTTTTAGGAATTCTTCTCTTCACTTATAAAAGACAATAAATATAGCCATGGAGAATAGCTCTGACAAATTAAATAAAATTGATTTTCTTGATACAAGTACGAGGGTTGTTCGTAAAGTAAGGTCCGATTTCTTATAAAAAATAAACAAACACAGATTTTTTCCAAAAACTTTTTTTATTTAATTCTGTACATGTTTCTCTATTTTTCTACATAGCCACCATATTTGTTTAAACATTTGTCACAACGTTCTACAAACTTTTGTATGCCTAAGTCATAGAAGTCTGCCGTCTGTGAGGGTAACCAGTCTTGAACTGCTTCTTTCACCTCGTCATCTGTGGCGAAACGCTTGCCACTGAGAAACTCCTTTAGGTAGCAGAACAAGTGAAAATCACTCGGCTCCAAGCCCAGAATGTGCGGTGGGTGATCGATCTGTTCTTATTCAAAAGATCTGACCAGATTTTGAGTGTGAATAGCAGAATGGGGACTGGCATTGTCATGCCAGTCCCCATTCTGCTATTGGGGATTGTCATGCAGTAATAAAATCCCAGACGACAGAAGCCCACGTCGCTTACTCTGTATTGCGCGTCTAAGTCAAAAACCGAATCCCCGACCGTATTTCACACTTGGCGGGCCGATCAGTTGTTTCAAACATTTTAAACTGACACTGTACAAAGAACACTGCATCAATACCAGTGCAAATGGCGCCATTTGATGAACAAGGCAAGTCGGGAGTCGGTACGCATGCGCGTTTCAATGTAGGCGCGCGACTAAATTGGATACTGCAATTCGGACCTTACTTTACGAATAACCTTCGTACATGAAATTATCTTTCAATGCAATGATTTTTATTAAGATTGCAAAGTTTCTTTTCCAGTTCGGCGGACATTAAATTATATTAACATGTCTCTGTTTTCAGAAGATGAAGGTTTCTGGCATTGTAATTTTTTCTGCTGATCTTGGAGTAGACGTTTTTACAGGCTACTATGCGCACAAAATATTGAGTCAGCATGAAAAAATGCGAACAGACATGGATGAGGAAAATGAGAAAGAAACCGATGAACAAATGAACGTAGAATAAGAAAAAGAAACAGGAGAAGTTGATGAAATGATTACGTAAGTAATTTTATTACCTCACCAATTAATTGAAGAAAAATAAAAGAGAATTCGGCATTAATAAAACTTTGGTAACTTGACAGATGGAAATAGTTCAAAAACAGCTAAATGTTACCATTTCAGCAATTTATTCCGTTGCGGGAGCAATAGAAGAATACCTTAGAGAGAAACTAAACGTTCCCTTGAGTTTAAACTTTGTACATCAAATTATGATTCAGGTTCTAGAAGAAAATCACCAACATACTACTTTAATCTGGAACCGGCTGGTGGCGTGATGATAAGGCGCTGATCTTCTACACCTTGGACCCAGGTTCTGACCTGGGGTGGCCAGTTGGCAGATTTTCGAGATGCAGAAAATCATCAGTGTCCATGTCGTATGGTTATGCGGCATGTAAAATATCCCTTGGGTATTCGTTTGGCTTTGAATTCTCTTGCCAAAATTAAATTACCAGTGCAGTTTCGCATCAAAGAGAGGCCAGGTGTCTCCATCTGGTGGAAACTGGGAGTCAAAAACAACTTGTGTCATGCATCAGCGTTTTAATGGTGGTACATGAAAGACTGATGCCTTCTCGGGGAGCGCAGTTGGTCTGGTTATGGCTGAATGGCCTCTTACACAATCCCACTGGAAAATATCCCCCTCCCCAACTCAAAAAGAAAAGAGTTTCGATTTAAGTCCGTACACTTTTTCCTTAGAAACTTCTTTTTGACGTTCTTCTTTCATGTTTAATCCCAGGTTCATCCCTCGTTAACATCTAACAGTTGTTGGCGAGCATGTTTCTCCGTCTTCCTTGATATTCCGTCCTTCCTTGATTCATGTCCTTAATGTCTAAGTGAAATCTTTTTCACCCTGTTCTTCACTCGCAGATCCTAACTTTTCTGTGGAAAAGTCCACATGTGAGTGAAGGAAACGTAATTTAATAGTCATGGAGCAACTCAATGCTTGAAATTTGTCCAACAAGTGCATTTTAGTTCATTTATAGTCAGGATCCTTGCAATTACCAAGAAATTTACGAGGGATATCATTTATGGCAACCAAAACGTATATCTCCTTTCTGTCATGGTACTTTCAAATACTTTGTCCCTGAACCAAAAAGAATTCCCTCTTTCAGATTGACTTAAGCCAGGGGTTTTCTCGCACTGGAAATTAGAAGCAATTGCCATCTTTTGATATAGCCTTGACAAACTGCTTCATTTTACCTAGTGTTTAACTGCAGTGGCGGCAACAAATCTTTTTTTCATTTTGGCCCAACTAAGCTTTTTCGAATCACATACTTCTGGCTTGGTTCCAGATTCTGTTTTTTCGTCCATTCCTACCCGTGTACCCGTGTAGTACCTGTGCTTTATTAACAAACTAGCTTTTACCCGCGGCTTCGCTCACGTTGATGTAGTTTTTTTCAATCGATTCAAGTTAACGGTCAACACAGGCAGAGGTCAAATAGTTACTAAAAAAAATTTTTGAAAAAAAAAAAAAAAAATAGAACCTACTTCAAAATTGCTCTAAAAAGTGAAAAATAATTTTATTCTTTAAACACCATCGATAATGCTTTTAAACATAATTTTTGAAGTTGGTGCAAAAACAAAACGTAAAATCAAGTGTAACCATGCTTCGTTCATATTTTTTTCAGAAAAGCATCCAAAGTTACGAATAAAAGATTTATATCGTTATTCAAATATGCTGTCATCAATGCATAATGTATGTGATAGTGAAGAAACTGGTTGTGGTTAAATTTATAATTATAGTTGAGTTACGGCTGTGAATGATTTTATCTATCGTTTTTGCGCCAACTTCAAAAATTATGTTTAAAAGCATTATCGATGGTGTTTAAAGAATAAAATTATTTTTCACTTTTTAGAGCAATTTTGAAGTCGGTTCTATTTTTTTTTTTTTTTTTTTTTTTCAAATTTTTTTTATTTTATTCTTTTTAGTGTAAATGTAGGTACAGTAGAACCTCTCTTATCCGAACCTCTATTAACCGAAACTCTCCGTTAACCGAAATCGGTTTCAATTCTCTTTTTTTTTTCCTATTATTATCTAAAATTTTCTCTAAACGAACTTTTGCATGTCAGCCGTTTCTTCCAAACTACGAGTGCAGATAAATAGTCTGGAATTCCTTCTCACTAGCTCAATTCTTGGTATGAGTATACTCTCCCCTACTTTCAAGCGTTCCTGTTCTAAACAAAAACACATGTCATTTCGAAATTTGGAAGGTCATACTGCCGAGGCCCAGAACAATCAGATGTTATTGCACCGTCTGATTGTAAGCAAGTGCAAAGAATCACCTCTTTTGTAATCTCAAGAGCAGAGAAGTTTTCTTCGCAGCAGAATTTGAAAAGGGAGAGGTCACTCTGTGTCACTTATCCTTTGTGAACCTATTCCAGGAAAAGGGAAAAGAAGGAAAACCCGTTTGCTGTTCTCTGTCGCGTTGGGCTGGGCAGCTGGCCAGAATTCGAAATTTCCCGGAAATTTCGTGCTAATCTGTGGGTTCTCTTTTTCTGCTCCTACATTTTCGATCAGAATTTTCTTGAGTGCTATCAGTGAAGTTGGTAGTTTTGACCTGCCGAGGGATCTGATAGAACTGTTGAACTGAACTCCCTGAGCCGGGGGATCTGATAGAACTGCTGATCTGATAGAACTGAAACATTGTTTTTCTTATTTTTGAAACTCATGTTTTCTTCTTTATGATGGCTTCCATTAAGAGAAAAAGAATCGTATTAACCATACAGGAAAAATATGATATTGTAACGAGACTAGAATCTGGTGAAGCTGTTACAAAACTTGCGAAAGAGTTTCACGTTGGTGTGTCAACCGTGAGCGAAATGAAAAGAAACTCGGAAAAAATTAAAAAGTGTTTTGCTGAGTTTGATATCACGAAAGGTGCCAAATTCCGAAAAACAATGAAATTAGCCGATCATACAGATTTAGATGCGACTTTGTACAAATGGTTTGTGCAGAAAAGATGTGAAGGAATACCCCTATTTGGACCAATATGATTCAAGAAAAAGCTTTGATTCTCAACTCGAAGCTTGGTGGTTCTGATGACTTCAAAGCCAGTAGTGGCTGGTTAGAGAAATTCAAAATTCGTAATATTATAAGGCAACTCAATATCGAGGGGGAAAAATTGTCTGGAAATGTCGCAGCAGTTGATTCATTTGTTGCAAAGATTGAAGATTTGATAAGAGATGAGAATTTATCCCCAGATCAAATTTACAACTGCGATGAAACCGGACTGTATTGGAAGGCCCTTCCTGAAAAAACTTTAGCTGCGGTAAATGAAACTTCTGCTCCCGGAAGGAAACGAATGAAAGATAGGGTCACTGTTTTAGCCTGCTCCAACGCATCGGGTTCCCACAAGCTTGAACTAGCTGTTGTTGGGAAAAGTAAGAATCCGAGATGTTTTAAGAATGTAAACAGATCTGCTCTTCCTGTACACTATTTAAATCAAAAAAATGCTTGGATGGATTCCAATTTGTTTTCCAAGTGGTTTTTTGATATTTTTGTGCCTGCAGTGAAATCTTGGCAAGAAAAAAACATTTGAATGGAGCGCTTCTGTTATTCGAAACTGTCCAGCTCATCCGGAACATAACTCTTTAAAATCTGGTAACATCCGGTGTTTATTTTTGCCCCCCAATCATGGGCGGAGTTAGGTTTTTTTGTCTGGGGGGGCTAAGCCCCAATCCCTAAAATATCATATCCCTATACATATATATATATATATATATATATAAATATACACACACACACACACATATATATATATATATATATATATATATATATATATATATATATATATATATATATATATATATATATATATATATATATATTAAATAAAATGTTGGAAAGAAAATGTAGAATATGAATTTAAAAAAAAAAACCTGTTTTCCTTTTTGGATTGACGTTAAGAGGGGGAATGGTATCAAAAGAATGAGCCGAGACTCCCATTTAAGTGGAGTATAGACAATCCCCAATTGTAGGGGGTTCGGGGCCAAGGGGTTTCCCCCGGAGAAAATTCTGAAAAACAGATATAAAATTCTGCATTTTGAAGCCCTATAAGATGTGATTGAAACTACAAAAATATCAGGACGGAAGTAGGCAAACAAAACTTTTAAAAACTATATTCTCTTTCACAAATTAAGATAATACAGTAAAAATTGCTTTTGATTCCACAAATCAATGACAGCAGTTGACAGGGAGAAAGAGCGCTGGAAGAGAAAAGATAATGCATTGTTACTTGCTGACATTGGCTTTCGGTACAATTAGTTTTTAATCATCCCCCCAACCCACTGACAAATACAGCAATGAATTAAATATGAAGTAATCAATAGTAAAAAATGTTTTAAAAGACATGGTGTAAAAAGTTAGAAAACGGGTAACAAGAGTAACATTCAACCCATTTGGATAATTCTTAATTTATACACTTGAAAAGAAATAAAACTGGAGCCTACGCCTACTTTGCTTATCGGATTTTCAACGACTTATCTAATTATTTACAAGGGGGGATACTCTAGAACAATCAAAATTATTTAACGCACTTCATTTAACAGTTTGATATTTTAGTACTTGATTGTACATTTTTATACCCGGTTCTAACTTTGTAAGAAACGGTTATTTTAAATTTGAAAGAAAAAAGAAACTATGAATTTCTCATGACAACAACTTTTCTTTGCAACAGTTGCAAGTGGGGCATAAAACGATAAGGAATAGAGGTAGAGTACTTTTTTTTTCGGGCTAAACAGATTGACAATGTGCAGAAGTAAGATAAAAGCGAGCAATAACAAAAAAAACTTTAAAATACTGCATTCGGAATTATATAAATAGCAAGATATGAAACATGCGAGTCACAAAAATTTGTAATGTGTTTCAAAAACGTGAGAACCATTATTCTTCCAGTTTTGTTGCAGGATGCAGCTAGGAGCTGAATTTGATATATATTGGCACTCCACCCCCCCCCCCCTTTCATTAGTGGTTTTTTAGTCACACTTATCCAAATTTTCAAGGTTTTCAAGCACAAAAAATTAAAATATATTTTTTGAAGTACTTTTTCTTTTTATTGGAACGAATCATGCGAAATTCCGGGAGTTGGGGATCCCCAACAAAGCGGGGGCCCTAAGCTATAGCTTGCTTAGCTTGTACGTAAATCCGGGCTCGACTCCAACTAAATTATAAAAAATTACTATTATAACAAAGGGTTTTTTTTCTTCAATTTACATTTTTTCTCCATAAACCTACTTATCCTCTTATTTCATATGAGACCGAATAAAAATAACTAAAAAACATAAGTAGAGGTATGATGTATAGTTTGCTCAATTTGGAGTTTTACAAAAGATTATGTAGATATTTTCAAGCTAGAAAACATTTTAAAAATTTAATTCCTAAAGTTTGATATCAGTACTCTTCTATGTATCGTTAAAATATAAAATCAAAGTTACTTTCCTTATAATTTCCTTATTAGAAGCAGTTTTAAAAGATAGCTATACTAAAACACTTAAATAACAAAATCTTAAACTTACAGGTACTTCAGTTCCAGAAATTGTTTATTAGTTTCACACATGAAATCATGCCAGATATGCTTACAAGCAATAATAAAAAGTTAAATTATAATATAAATATAAATCTTGAATACATAATTCAGAAAAAATAGAGAATCTTGCGCCCCAGACGAAAAATGTGAGTCACTGTACCATTCTTCTCTAAATTTGATGCTTAAACGCTGTTTTCCCTATTTACATAGCAACCATTTTTAAAATTTCCGATTTTTCCGTGAAGAGAACTCTTCGAAAACTTCGTCAACATTAACATTTTGTTTCACAAACTCGTTTTCAATGTGAATGACAGATATATTTGCAAATCTCGCTTGAGTCATAGATTTCCTTAGCCACGTTTTCACTCGTCGCATTGCAGAAAAAGACCTTTCTCCTGTTGCTGAACTGATTGGTATAGAGACTGCCACTTTGAGCAATAAATAAACGTTTGGAAATACGTTTTTACTAACAAATTTTTTAAGTTCAGCGATTGAAATTTGATCATTTTTAAAGTAATTTTTCACCACTTTCATTTCTGCTTTTAAAAGGTTTTCGTCAATATTCAGGCATTTCTTATATGCATTAATGAAACACGTTGAAGTATCAAAATCTAAATTCAAAAAATTTTCAATTGCTAGGGCCATATCTTGGAATTCACCCGAAAAACGGAACTTAAAATTTTGTAATACTTCATCGAACACCCTGTAGAAAACAGTTCTTTGCCAATGCTCTTTAGAAAGTAACGATTTCTCAGACAGCCTTAAATAAAAGGGCCATAAAAGCATCCCTTCCTCCTCCATACTCACAAAAGATCCCTGGAACCAGGCAGGAAGTGGACATTTTAAACAGAGACCATGTACATGCTCCCAAGCCCTAGGGCTTCGCCTCGGCCGAATGTCCGATAGGTTCTTCCTTCCCAATCTAAATTTTTCCCACAGATTAAAAGGAGTAACACTGTTTTTGCGGTTTTGTCATTGTTAATGTCCGCGTCTTGGGGGCAGTCGGGTACTCCATGGATTGTTAGCACTGCCTTTGAAGGAGTTGTCCAAGCTGGGCAGGCGTTATTAATAAATGTGGAATCTACATTTGAGCAGTCAAATAGAAAAGGGAAAATAACAAACCAAAACATGTCATTTGTTTTCTTTTATCTCTGAAAGACGTGATCGTGCTTGAGAAAACCCACTAAAAACAGTTTTGAACGAATTGGCCCATAAAATGGAAATTTCCAAGATTTATTACACGGTCTTGGTCCCGAGTAAAAAAAAAAAAAAAAAAAAAACGATGAAACAATCGGAATATTTTTTTTTCATAATTTCAATAACAAATGATAAAATATTGGATTTTTTTAACTGCTACAATGCCACTGTAGCAGTATGCACCTGTAGCAGTAAAAAAAAAGTTTCTTTTCAATATTAAGAACTACGCAAATCATTTAAGGGGTTCCGTGAAAGTCGTAACTTTGAGAGGAAGAGGGAATAAGCAGTAAGATAAATAAGTGGGTGTATGGGGTCTTGTAGATTCCTTTTGGTGGGGGAGGGGAGGGGGCTAAAAATAAAAGAGTCTGGTCTAATTAAATTCCGCTCGTGCATTACTTTGTATTCCAGCAAAATAATTCGGTAGGCAGCACCGTTCGATATCCGTAATGGATGCACTATGAAAGAAATAAGAAGAGTATACCTTAAGTGAAAGAGGAAAAGTCTCGCAGAGTGTTTGATGAACAAAAATGAATCTTAACTGTTAAAAAAAATTTTTGGAAGAGCGAAAATAATTTGTTTTAGACATACATATATTAAAAAAAAATCTTTTAACCTCGCTTGATACTCTTATTTTCCGTTTGGGGGGGCTAATAGATTGTCTGGGGGGGCTTAGCCCCCTTAAGCCCCCCCTCAACTCCGCCCATGCCCCCAATACAACATCTCTGCTGCAGCCTATGGATCAGGGAGTCTTAGAATCTTTAAAACGACGTTACCGAAAGCAGTTTATCAGAAAATTACTTTTTGAAGGAGATTCTGAATCTGGTGCAGTTTCAATAGTTGAGTTTTGGAAAACTATCAACATCAAAGACTGCATTTATATGATCAGTGACGCGTGGGAATCTTTGCCGCAATCGACACTAAGACGAAGTTGGAGAAAACTTTTGCCGAATTTTTCAAGTGGCACAGATGAAAATGCTACTGACATTGCGAAAGATATTGTTACTGAGTTTTCAAGCGTTTTCAGCACAATGAAAGGCTTTGAAAATTGTGGTGATAGAGAAATTACAGATTGGTTGAATTGTGACATGGAAGATGCAGGCTTCCAGTTGCTCAATGATGAGGACTTAATAGCAGAAGTCCGGAATTCTCCAAAAGAAGATGGTGATGATGAAGATGAGAATGATTCTGGAACAAATAAGATAAGTAACAATGATGCATTTGAGAGTTTTGCAAAAGGTCTTGCTTGGTTGGAACAACAGGAACAGTGTGATTCCTCTGAACTCATGATTTTAAGAAAACTTCGGGATAGAGCTGCACGGCAAAGGACGGCGAAATTGCACCAGATGAAACTTCCATTTAAACCATTGTAAATTTTGTTCCAGAAATTAATTTTCATTTATAATTTTAATTTCTTTAACAGTAAAAATAGCCATAACAGTTGAACGACGACTCTACATATTAAACTAGATGATTATAGATGAATTCTCGATTATCCGAAGTTTTCGATTATC
Organism: Uloborus diversus; assembly: GCF_026930045.1. Lineage (NCBI taxonomy): Eukaryota > Metazoa > Arthropoda > Arachnida > Araneae > Uloboridae > Uloborus > Uloborus diversus. The sequence goes on along the minus strand of NC_072737.1, from coordinate 23,680,916 downwards.
CGAAGTAGGTTCGGTCCCAATTACTTCGGATAATCGAGGTTCTACTGTATTACGTTTTCCCTAACTAGTTTCCATTTCACAGCATACAAGTTGCTTGTTATGCAATCCTGTATTTTCTTACTTATCCCTGATCATCTGTTATTGGCGTAGATGATAACGATAAAAATACTACTGTGTAGTTGACGCAAACCAAATGGTAGCATTGTGAAGGCTAAGCAGATCCTGATTACTGCATCACCTCGCTTCCAGGTTAGGTTTACCCCCACTCTGGCGCAATAGCACTGAAGAAGGGAAGATTTCGATAATTCTCATAGGCTTACTATAAATCAGCAGGATTACCAAAATCAAATTATTTAGCCAAAAATGAGACGACAGCGCCAGATTCCCGATTATCGAAATATCCCCCTGAAGAAATTTGATGCTTGCTTCAGAGAAGCCTTCATTCAAAATTATCACTACAATTACTATTAATGTTACTGTCGTATGGCACCAAACTTTCATAATAATGGGTTTTATATTTAATCATTTAATAGGGAAATTGCATGAAATTTGTTGTTTTTTGCCCATAACTTTTTTTCTAAAGGACAAATATGGTCGGTATAACTCTGATATACACCCCCAAAAATTACGCGCCAAATCTGGCATTTCCTACGGACTTTTTAGGGTTGCTGTTTCTTATTATGGTGTTGCCAATTTAGGTTTTTTCAGCTTTTAGGTTTTTGCTGTTGCCAAATTTAGTATTTTCTTGCATTTTGTACCATTTTTTGAGTTTTTTTTTTAAAGTTTTGTGGCAACAAAGTTTTGTGTCAACAAAAACAAAAAAAGTCGCCAAATTTCCGATTTGGGGGGGGGGGTATATCAAAGTAGTTCCATATGGTCAAGCAAAGTAATGGGACCTAAGTTGAGCCATCCCCTATCCATTAAAAAAAGAATCATCAAAATCGGTTCACTAGGTGAGACGCTGTGAGTGGACAAACAAAAAAAAAACATACATACGGTATGAACTGATAACCGCCTCCTTTTTGAAGTCGGTTAAAAATGGTTTGTCTCCAGTTTCGCTGGCATTTCAAATTACCTGCCCCTTTAAATTTATCAAAAGGTATGATTAAAATTGAAAATCAGGGGGAAGGGGAGTACATGAAATGTCGGCGAAACTGGGAAGACACCCAAAAAATCACACAAAATAAATCACGAAAACGTTCAAGAGTTCTAAAGAAGTTAGTTTGAGTAATTCTCAAAAAATCCAATTCGAGTGAGGTCAACTATTCTTAAATAAAGTGAAACAGTTTCCTTATAATCCTGATCTCCGTCAAATAATATCCAGCGCTACACCGGCTATCCAAATTATTGTATAACTAGCAAAAATACCCGGCGTTGCCTGGGTCAGTAATAATTATTAGAAAAAATCGTTACTTGCTTTTGTTTTCTGTTTTAAGTGAAAGAATTTAAAACACATCTTTTTGACGTGATTAAAAATCGAGTTTCTTCCTTACCCATAAAACTAAAATAGCAATAAGTATAAAGAACAAAGTAATATTTATTTAGAAACGAAAGCACTATATTTAAGCATATACAAATTTAAAAAACATGAAATTAATCTTCTCATATTTAAAAAGATTAATCTGTTGATACTTTTTTTTTAACATGGAGTCTAAAACCTTCTCTGTATGGCTAATGAAGTACGAAGTGATTAAAAAAAAGTAGCTGCGCTTGTAATCCCCTTATACTTGCTTTAGTTATTTCGGGAAATTTCAATCATTGTGGCTCTTGGTGCGATTTTACCGAATTTGCGAAAGTCGTTTCGGGGTACCTTCGATGATGCTCCCCCATTCTTTCCTTACTTTGTAAAACGATATGATATTAATTTTCGTTACAGAGATATCGTCGCTAGATGCTGAGATATTTTTGGTCACCATAAAATGGCGCTAAACAGTTTCATCCGAAATGTTACCAAAATAAGTAATACAATTTGGTGATTGTTTGAAATTGTGCAAAAAGGAAAATTAATGGAAGTTTTTGTGCTGTTTATGGATTTGCCTAATTTAGTTGCTGGATTATTTAACACAGTAAAAAAGGTCTTTTGAAAATTCTTTGATTGGCGATATTTTGTTTACATGGTGAAAGCTGAGAAGCATTATGACGTAGTCTTCGGCTTCAAAAACAGCAACGTTGAAAAAACTGCCAAATGCATCAGCTACAGAAATCTTTCTGCAAAAATTTTGGCGATCTGCTGGTTGTTTGGATAATGAGTAAGTGTTCAATCAGCATAAATAATAATAAAAACCATTAATTACATTAAAGTTCCGTTTAAATGGAAAATCATCAGCCAAATCATGTATTATTTGCCAATCTTGTGCAAAAATCTTACTTCAAGATTTGACTTGAGAAAAGCCTTGAACAATCACGAAAAGCAAAGAAAGTCAACAATACAACAATGGTCGCTATCGACAGGGAGTTGAGATGATACACTAAATACTGTATTGAGTTGAGGAAAGCCTTCGAACTTGGATCTAAAAAGCTCATAACTCGTTTTTTATTCTACTTAGAAATTTCGAACAGATTCCATCTTCAGCAGAAAAATCAGAGCTTTCGATGGACATATAATGTAAATATGTGCAAGTATTTTTTCATCCCAATATTAGAGAATTTATACAAAAATTGTGTTTTATTGCCCCCCTAAGGGGGTTTTGCCCTCCATAACGGGACGAAAACTACCCTATGCATAAGCTATATTATTGAAAAGTTTCATCAAAATCCGTTCAGTAGTTTTTGCGTGAAAGAGTAACAAACATCCATCCATACATCCATACATCCATACAGACAAACTTTCGCATATATAATATTAGTAAGATGTATAGCTTCTTACCGGAGATATCGTCCCAAAATAGGGTCAACAATCACTACAAATCCTGATTCTAATAATGTCCCTTTAGAGAACATCCAACCTTTAAAATCCCCATTAGAAGGAAATCAACTGTTTCTAAATAACGTAAACAGTCCTGATTACAATACCAAAACGTTCAGAGTGAAAATACCATTAAAATTAGAGTAAGGACAACAGGTTTTGTTTTTTTTAAGTTCCCATTTAAATTAGGACAATAGTACAGAAAACTTCTCATTTCGCAAAGAGAAAAATTCCCAAAAGTTTCTATTAGAATGGTCTCTGTCAGCGTTTTCAAATAACATTTCCTTTTAATGATCTCAGTCATGATTATTTCAAAAAATATTCATCAGTACAGGTCCGATAGGATTGAAAAAAAAAATAGAAAAACAAAATAAAAGAAAAAAAGAAAGAAAGAAAGAACAATTTTCTCCATTGTCGCCATTAAAATAGGGGCATAAATTCTACAAAATCCTAATTAGCATCATTAACCCTTGAAAATACACACACAAAAAAGAAAATTAAAAGTTTCATAAAATTTTAAATAATTCGCCAATTCACTAACGTAGTCGACTGGTAAAACTGGAGATGAAAAAAGAATTTGATGGATAAATTTACATTTTAATAGTTGTTTTAATGTTATTTAAGGGTGTTGTTTCACTAATTTGGCGGATTAATTTTAACTTCAATGCCTCATAGTACTTAATGATCTTTTACCAAAATTAATTTGGCGGAATTTTTACATTTTAATGCAACTTTTGCAATGGCTCTAGCGCCAAAGTTTTGAACACTCGTCCCGAACACGTTATCATAACTCTTCCTATCAAAAAAGTTTTTGGGCGCGGACTCTATTTCATAACTTTATTTAGTTTCCAGATAATTGTACGTAGCAAAAATGCCCGGCGTTGCCTGAGTCTGTAATAATTATGAGAAACAATCGCTATTTTTATCCGTTTTCTGCTGTAACAGAAACAACTCAAAACACACCGCAATGACGTGATTAAAAATAGAGCTTCTTCCTAACCCATAAAAATAAAATGGCAATAAGTATGAAGAACAAAATAGTACTCTTTTAGAAACGAAAAAACGATACTTAAGCATATACAAATTTAAGGAATTTCCAAAATATGAAATTAAATTTCACTTGTTTAAAAAGATTTATCTTTTTTTTCCGAACATAGTCTAAAACCTTCTCTATATTACTATTGAAGTACAAACTTTTTAAAAACGTAGCCACCCGTAATCCCTTACTGCGATTTAAAATGTTATTAAATTTGCATTAATCGTATTGGGATAACTTAAATGAGGCTCCCCCTCCCTACTTCGTAAAACTGCGTATTACTAATTTTCATCGAAGAGATAGTGTCGCCAAATACTAAGATAATTCTTGTGATTATAAAATCTTGCTACCCGAAATGTTTCCAAAAATAGTAAAAATTTGGCAATTGTTTGAAATTGTGCTCAAAGACGAATGGAAGTTTTTATGCTGTTTATGGATTTGCTTGATTTAGTTGGCGAATAATTTTACGTGTTAACAAATTTAAAGAAAGAAATATCAAAGAAATGGCGATATTTGGTTGCATGGTGAAAACCGAGAAACAGTATTGCGTACTCTTTAGCGTCACAAACAGCAACAGTTGAAAAAATTGCCAAATGCCTTAGCTATTGAAATGATTCCACAAAAAAAGTTTGGCTAGATTCCTGCTGATTGATTAAATACCCAGTCAACACAAATAAATAAAAAAAAACGCATTAATTGCCTCAAAGTTGCCTTAAAATTGAAAATAATAAGCCAAATCAATGTATTATTTGCCAATCTTGTGCAAAAATCTTACTTCAAGATTTGACTTGAGAAAAGCCTTGAACAGTCACGAAAAGCAAAGATAGTCAACAATACAACAATTGTCGCTATCGACATTGAGTTGAGATGATACTCTAAATAATGTACTGTGTTGAGGAAAGCCTTCGAACATGGAACTAAAAAGCTCATAACTCGTTTTTTATTCTACTTAGAAATTTCAAACAGGTGCCATCTTCAGCAGAAAAATCAGAGCTTTCGATGGACATATAATGTAAATATGTGCAAGTATTTTTTCATCCCTATATTAGAGAATTTATACTAAAATTGTGTTTTATTGCCCCCCAAGGGGGGATTTGCCCCCCATAACGGGACAAAAACCACCCTATGTGTTATTCTGATGCATAAGCTATATTATTGTAAAGTTTCATCAAAATCCGTTCAGTAGTTTTTGCGTGAAAGAGTAACAGACATCCATACAGACAAACTTTCGCATATATAATAGTAGTAAGACTAGTGGCACACGCACGGCTTTGTCCGTAGTTGAAAATTAAAAGGTCATTTGATTCGCCTGTATATTTACAAATAATGGATGACGAATTTCTCGCCAATTGGCTACGTTCATTCGCTATACCATTCCACGTCATGATAATTTCGCAATATGATAATTTTGCTCCGGAAAATGTTAATTGAAATAGAAAAAAAACAAAATCGAATTTTCGAAAAATCGCTTCGAGGTGCACACCCCCGTGCTACAAACTAACTTTGCGCCAAATTTCATGAAAATCGGCAGAACGGTCTAGGCGCTATGAGCGTCACAGAGATCCAGACATCCAGACATCCTCCAGACAGACTTTGAGCTTTATTATTAGTAAAGATAAAGATAAAGAAGATAAAGCACGGGTACTTTGTGTATCCGCCTTGCTGACTCGGAAGCGTGGATATAACTTTCAAATGCATGCAACGTTCCAACTGCGATCAGCATACTTGATTTTGCTGAAAACGAGGGTCAAGTTTTCAGAGCGTTTTTTACTTCCTTTTACAAAATAGGAAGCATTGTATTCGCAAAAAAAAAAAAAAAAAAAAAATCACTCAAAAATCGACCTTAATTTCCATTTTGCGCACCCCCGAATGAATGTTGTGTTTTTTTTTTTTTTTTTTCTCGATTCGACCACACGTGGATAAGTGCCTAAGAACATATAGACACGCGAAATATCCAATTTGACGATTCCCGAGTTAATTACAAGGAGTTTTCTCGTGACGTCTGTAAGTGCGTATGTGCGTAGGTATGTCGCATAATTCAAGAATGGTATGTCCTAGAAAGTTGAAATCTGGTACGTAGACTCCCAGTGCGATCTAGTTGCGCACCTCCCCTTTTGGTTGCATTCGGGTGTTTCTAAAGGGTTCTTTTGCCCCTTTTTGGGGGGAAATCCTTGTTAATTTCGATGTAAACTCAAGTGGTGTTATAATTTGGCGCACACTTGGCGATGTATCGCCACTCTTTTGGTCGCCAAGTTTTGTCGCCAACTTGGCGACAAATTTGTCGATTTTTTTTTAAAAATCTGGTTTCAATTTTGTCACTGTTGGTGATATTTAGAGAGTAAACTATTGAATCACATAAAAATTGCCAGTAATGGGGAAATGAAATTAAATTGAAATAAAAGGAAGTCATGTGATGCACACATCAGCTCGTTTTTTTTTTTTTTTTTTTTTTTTTTTTTTTTTTTTTGTAACGTAGCGAGTGTCTACGTGGTAGAGGGAGGGTGTAGGGATCGGGGAGTGTCTCTGGGGGGTATACTGTAGGTTTCGGATTTCACCATGGTAGAAGACGCTCATTTTAGGAAAGAAGAAATTAAATACCAAAAAAAAAAAGAAGAAGAAAGAAAAAAAAAATCATCGTAAATGTACATAAAAATCAACATAAAATTGAATTTTTCACAAAACTGTGACGTGATGGAAATTTTTCATATAGCACCCATTGTATTTTTTCCCACCGCAAACTTGTGTAATCGTTGTTATAAAGCTCTCTTTCCTTCCAAGTAAAAATAATGGCCATGGCACATTTGAAAATTGGAAAAAAAATTGAGGGGAGCTATTTTTAAAACGTAGAACGTGGTGGGGGAAGACAATGGATTTCTTATTAGGATTGTCATTTTAAACAAAATGAATGATGATATCAGAAGCATTTTCCAAGGGGATGGGGGGGGGGGGGGTGCCATACAGCGAAAATAATCACTCCGCATATTAAACAATGAATGTCTCTTAAATATTAATTTTCATTGTTACGAAAATAGTTTATAACGCCCTTTAGTGGCTTTAGCAGTACTTTGAGGACAATTTTTACCGAAATATAAACGTACTTAAGTACGCTTACTTAAGTGTACTTACGTGTCAAATTAAAACTTAAGTAAAATGAGATAAAAAAAAAAAAAAAGCTGATTCTTGTATTTATATTCACAGTTCGACTGATACAACACCTAATTTCGAAGTTATGGATAAATTTAGGCTGGATTCAATAATAGCAACCAAAAAAGCCAGAAACACAATTCAAGAACTAAAGCATGATCTTATCGACTTCACCGAAACAGCAAGCCACATAGCAAAAGAAGGAGATGAAGATTCAGATGAATATTTTTCCTGTGAAGAATAATAATTATTAAAGCAAACACAATAGCAACAACAACAACAATTTACAGAGATCATCGCCATTCATCACCATTCATCGCCATCAGCTGCCACTTAATAACGTGAAACAATTTTTAAAGCGAAAACAATAGCAACAACAACAACAACAACAACAGAGATCATCGCCATTCATCGCCGTCAGATGCCACTTAATATCGTCAAATAATTATTAAAGCAAAAACAATAGCAACAGTAACAACTTACAGAGATCATCGCCATCAGCTGCCAGTTAATATCGTCAAATAATTTTTAAAGCCAAAACAATAGCAACAACAACAACAACAACTTACAGAGATCATCGCCATCAGATGCCACTTAATATCGTCAAATAATTATTAAAGCAAAAACAATAGCAACAGCAGCAACAACAACAACTTACAGAGATCATCGCCATCAGCTGCCAGTTAATATCGTCAAATAATTTTTAAAGCAAAAACAATAGCAACAACAACAACAACTTACAGAGATTATAGCCATTCATCGCCATCAGATGCCACTTAATATCGTCAAATAATTATTAAAGCAAAAACAATAGCAACAGCAGCAACAACAACAACTTACAGAGATCATCGCCATCAGCTGCCAGTTAATATCGTCAAATAATTTTTAAAGCAAAAACAATAGCAACAACAACAACAACTTACAGAGATTATAGCCATTCATCGCCATCAGATGCCACTTAATATCGTCAAATAATTATTAAAGCAAAAACAATAGCAACAGCAGCAACAACAACAACTTATGGAGATCATCGCCATCAGCTGCCAGTTAATATCGTCAAATAATTTTTACGCATATCTATGCACTTAACGCATTTTTTATGCCCTGAATTTCAAACTTTCACTTTTGATTGTCATATTATCAAATACATAATAGCAATGATCGAGTAGCGTTCCTGACGTCGTCAACAATGAAACTCGCACCACGGCATGATACTTTGATCATATGTTTTGGTAATGTTTAAAATGCGAGGAAAGGTTCTATTGTGAGAAGACTGAACTGGATCCGGTAACTTAACTGTTTTACTGGTTAATGAAGAAACAAAAAAGTGGTCAACAATAAACGCTATCTACTGGAGTTTAGGGTTCATCCACTGGAGTTAGGGTTAAAATTGCAACTATCAAAATATCACCAAAGAGGCAACTGCTTCGTTCAAATGTAGAAGCAATTTTCACCCGTCATATCTTGACGTGTGATTTTCTAGTATAAGAATAAAATGTTAGTGTGATTGTAATATTAAGTATCAACTTTCTAAGTATTTTTCTTGTATTTAAACAATAATGATTTATGCGTGACCGTCACACCCGCCACCGTACAGGTCATTATTTTTTAAATACAAACATTTGGGATAAAAGGTCCAAGGTTCAGATGAGAATGATGCGCTTAAATTTAACGCAGTAAAAATATTTTAAACAAGACTGAAACGAGAATACCTTTTCCTTGGGAGAAATATTTCCATATGTCGATGGGAGACCTTATTTTTCGAGTCGTAATGCTAATTGGCTCCTGAATATGGAAGTATAAAGGAACATTAAGCTCATCTCGTAAATTGGAGCCCACTCCTGGCAAATTGGCTTCAACATTAATCTGTAAACATAAAAGAATTGCCAATCAACATTGGATGCACGATTTATATATATATATATATATATATATATATATATATATATATTGTTACAAATCCTGTAAATAGTAATTATTGCAGGAACGTAACCTGTAAATAATTTCCCGTAATGGATATACAACCCCTTAACATATGGCTAAAGTATACAACTCCCTATTCTTTTTATTTTCATTGATAAAATTTGATAACGGTCTACGCATTTCTCGAAGCAGAAAGAATGTTGTAGAAAATTCTTGGATGTTTATAAAAGCCGTTAGCGATGGATAAACGGAGAGTTTCGATTGATATTTCGAACTGGGGGGGGGGAAGATTTTTGCTCTGTTTATAGCGAGGCATTTCGCTGTGTTGTTTTCGTATTTGGAAGTAAATACGTGTGTAAACGTTGAGTTTACGGTGTTGTGTGATAATTGCTTAATTGCTGATGAATAATTTAGCAGTTGTTGAAGATCTTTCCTGTACATAGTGTAAATAAATTTCCTGTGTTTTTATCAAGAACTGTGTCTTCATTTCAAGAAAGTGGAAGTCGCACCGAATCCGTTACAATTTGGCGCCCAACGTGGGGCGTCTTCTGGACTTTCTTGGAGTAAGTGTGACTTTGGACATTTCTTCTTAAAGACTGTTTGAATTTATAGACTTTGTTTTTATGGTAATTACTCGCGCAATGGATGACCAATTGAAACAACTCCTGGAAGCAATTAATGCTGCGAAAAGCGACTTGGCTGAAAGTTTGGCGGCTAATCAAGAACAATTAAAAAATGATATGGCGGCTAATCAAGAACAATTAAAAAGTGATTTGACTGCAAGTTTTACTGCAAATCAAGAACAATTAAAAAATGATATGGCGGCTAATCAAGAACAATTAAAAAGTGATTTAACTGCAAGTTTTACTGCAAATCAAGAACAATTAAAAAATGACATTGCGGCTAATCAAGAACAATTGAAAAGTGATTTAATGGTACTGAAAAATGATTTAGCTTCTAACCAAGAGGAAATTAAAAACGACCTTACTTCGGTAAAGACTGTGATGGAAAACAAATTTAATGAGATAGAGCATCGAGTTGATGCTTTTGATGAAAAATTTGAAACAGTAGAAAACCGTATCGCAACAGTTGAAAATCATGTGGATGAGAAAATTAAAAACATGGAAAGGAGATTGGCGATCGCGGGAAACAGCTCTGTACAGTTTGGCGCTCCCACATCGGTTGCTCGACCGTCCATTAAACTTGCCACATTTGATGGGAAAACTTCGTGGCAGGTTTACAAAACTCAATTCATGATAGTGGCGGAAGCGAACGGATGGGACTCTGCTACCAAGGCCTGCCATCTTGCAGCATCCCTGAGAGGTGACGCAGCGGACATTCTTCAGACCCTTCCGGACAGCCAGCGCCTGGATTTCGCCGCCCTCACATCTGCGTTGGAGCTTCGCTTCGGTGAGAAGTGCCAGAAAGACTTCAGCCGACTCCAGTTGAAGTCCCGTTTCCAGAAAACCGGGGAAACCCTGCAAGAGCTAGCGGCGGACGTCGAGAGACTGTCTCATCTTGCTTTTTGCGACTGTCCTGCGGATGTTCGAGACAACCTGGCACTCAACTACTACATCGACGGGGTTCAAGATCCGGAAATCCAGAAAGCTCTACGGATGGCGGATGTCAAAGACCTGAGTTCTGCTGTTGTGTATGCGATGAAGTTGGAGGCCGCCCAGCAAGCAACCCGCAAGGATCGCCATTCAATCCGCGGCGTGAAAACTGATGAGCCTGATCCGGTTTCGTCACGATTTGCTGAACTGGAAAAGCAAATAAAAGAAATTGCAGGAATCCTCAAAAGGACTTCGGCTCCCAAATACCAAAATGGACAATCACTTAAGTGCTGGAAATGTGGCGGTGAGGGTCACTTACGAATAAACTGTGAAGCTCGCCAAGAAACCAGAGGGAAGAGCACCTGTCCCTCGCAGGTCCAGGAAAACTAAACCATGGCAATCTCGCGGGGCGGAGGTCGCCAAATTGGAATGAGCCCCATCTTAAAGTTTTCCAGATTTCATCCACGAGTGGCGGCAGTAATGGACTGTTTGTTTACGCATACGTAAACGGGTTTCCCTGCGAACTGATTATTGACACTGGAGCCAATGTTACAATCATTAGAACAGATGTGGCTCGTCAATTTGGACTCAACATTCTTTGGACGCCGCCCTGCGTTACCCTCCAAACTGTGACAGGTGACAAGATCGAGATTGAAGGTAAAGTAAACTTAGAAATTGTGTTTGGAAATGCCACTTACCATCATACGGCATTCGTTGCTGCTATCACGGACCCCTTCATTCTCGGATTGGACTTTTTAAAGAAGTATGACTTCAACCTCGACTTCAAGACTAATGAGCTGCACTCGATGAGAGAAGACATAGCCGTTTTCCCCGCAGAAAGTGATGTAAAATCCGCTCATCAAATAATAGCCCAAACAGATTTATCGATTCCCTCAAGGTCAGAATCATTAATACCTGGCTCCATTGAAGAAAGCAGTAATTTTCGATTTGGACTCATTGAATACCCCAACCTAAACAATAACCTAAAAGGAGTGCTGGTAGCATCTACGCTTGTGGACCTTTCTATGGATGTAATTCCTGTGAGAGTCGCCAACGTGAGTGAAAGGCCCAGGAATATCAGAAAAGGTGATGTGTTGGCAACTTGTACTCCAGTAAACTGCGTCATTAGAAGAATCAATTCCCCTGAGACTGTGTCTTCTGAGTCCTTGACATCGAAGTTAATTGGGAGTGCGCCGTTATCGAATGATCAAAGAACTGCTGCGGAACAATTGGTGGACGACTTCAAGCATCTGTTTTCATCTACATCGGAGGATGTGGGCCGGACGGATTTAACGCAGCATAGGATCTATACTGGAGAACACCCCCCTATTAAACAGCATCCAAGACGACTACCGTTTGCCAAGAAGGAAGAGGTCGAGACCCTCCTGAAAGAGATGCAGGAGAATGATGTCATCGAACCCTCGTCCAGTCCTTGGGCCTCTCCCATCGTCTTGGTCCGAAAGAAAGATGGCTCCACCAGATTTTGTGTCGATTACCGACGGCTGAATGAAATCACCAAGAAAGACAGTTACCCTCTTCCACGGATAGACGACACCTTGGACACTCTTTCCGGACACAAGTGGTTTTCGACCCTGGACTTGAAGAGCGGCTACTGGCAGGTTGAGATACACCCTGATGACCGAGAGAAGACAGCGTTTACAACTGGGCAAGGCTTATGGCAGTTTAAAGTGATGCCCTTCGGCCTCTGCAATGCACCAGCTACGTTCGAGCGTCTTATGGAGACAGTGTTAAGAGGACTTTCTTACGAATCCTGTCTGGTCTACTTAGACGATATCATCATCGTGGGACGCAGCTTCGAAGAACATCTGGCAAATCTTAGGAAGGTGCTGCAAAAGCTTAGGGAAGCCAATCTGAAGTTAAGCCCGTCCAAATGTAATTTGTTCCGCCGGGAAGTGAACTACCTTGGTCACATCATCTCTTCTGAGGGTGTACAAACCGATCCAGAAAAGGTATCTGCTGTCAAGAGTTGGAGTCGTCCCGAAAACATAGATCAACTGCGAAGTTTCCTGGGGCTCTGCACGTACTACAGGAAGTTTGTAAAGGGTTTTTCCAACATTGCACGACCTTTGCATAAGCTGACGGAGAGCAAGCAAAAGTTCGAATGGTCCAAAGAATGCGAAGATGCATTTTTACGACTGAAGGAGGCTTTAACATCAACGCCTATCCTCGCCTATCCTCAGCCTGAAAAATCCTTCATCCTGGACACTGATGCGAGCAACGAGGGCATCGGAGCTGTTTTATCCCAAGAAATTGACGGAAATGAATATGTCATCGCTTACTGGAGCAAATGCTTATCAAAGTCGGAGCAAAATTACTGCGTCACCAGAAAGGAGTTACTAGCCATAGTGAAAGCTGTAGAACACTTCCATCATTACCTCTACGGCCGAAAATTTCTGCTTCGGACAGATCATGCCTCATTAAGTTGGCTTTTGAACTTCAAAAATCCGGAAGGTCAGAAAGCCAGATGGATACAGCGGCTCCAGGAATATGACATGGAGATCAAGCATCGAAAAGGGTTATCTCACGGTAATGCTGACGCTTTATCAAGGAGACCCTGTCCTGAGAACTGCCACTATTGTTCCCGAATCGAGAAACAGTATGGAACGACTAGCCCTACTGCCTATCAGGTGACAGTGACTTCAACATCATCAGAACCTGATCCATGGAGTGACGACCAAGTTCGAAAAGATCAACTTGAAGACCCCGACATAAAACCAATTTTGGAATTCATGGAAAGTGACAGTCGGCGACCTAGCTGGCAGGACGTTTCCATCTTCAGTCCTGCAACAAAAAGATACTGGGCTTTATGGAACTCGCTCCATTTACGGAACGGCGTGCTACACCGAAAATGGGAATCTGACGACGGCAAAACATCTAGGTGGCAGTTACTACTTCCCCGATCAAGGATTTCAGATGTTCTGAAAGAAATACATAGTAGTGCGACTGGAGGACATTTTGGTGTCTTGAAAACTCTCAATAAAGTTCGGGAGCGCTTCTTCTGGAGCAAGGCGAAGGATGACGTGGAGAAGTGGTGCCATTCTTGTGACGCCTGTGCTGCTCGTAAAGGACCGAAGAAGAGAAGCAGAGGGAAGCTACATCTGTACAACGTTGGAGCTCCTTTCGAACGAATTGGGATCGACATCCTGGGTCCTCTACCAAGAACTGCTGATGGGAACAAATACATTCTTGTTTCCATCGACTACTTCACCAAATGGCCGGAAGCATATCCCATTCCAGATCAAGAAGCTACCACCGTAGCAGAGACTCTAGTCCAGCATTGGATCTCGAGATACGGAACACCTTTACAGATTCATTCCGATCAAGGGAGGAATTTCATCTCTGCTTTGTTTAAGGGCCTATGTCAAATTCTCGGAATTGAGAAAACTAGGACAACACCACTACACCCACAATCGGACGGCATGGTGGAGAGATTTAACCGCACAATCCTGAATAATCTCTCACTTATGGTATCCAGAAATCAACAGGATTGGGACAAGAAGCTACCTTTGTTCCTGCTGGCCTACCGCAGTGCTGTCCACGAGACTACCGGATTTGCCCCATCTCAGATGCTCTTCGGACGAGAGCTTCGGCTACCTTGTGATCTCGTCTTCGGTCGTCCTCCGGATGCGCCTTCATCGCCTGAGGAGTACATCCAGGATCTCCAGGCCCGGTTGGAAGACGTTCATAACTTCGCACGAGAGCGAATCAACATCGCGGCGGAGAAGATGAAGACCAGATACGACACAAGGTCTACTGGACATGAATTCAACGAAGGAGACAAGGTTTGGTTATGGAATCCCATCCGACGGAAAGGTCTTTCACCCAAATTGCAGTCGCATTGGGATGGACCCTACAAAGTCCTTAACCGACTAATTTGACGTTGTAGTGAGGATCCAAAAATCACCTAATGCAAAACCTAGGATTGTACATTATGATCGGTTAGCTCCATACTATGGCCATAGTTCATGAGTATTACGTAAACAACCATGGTTGATAACATAAAAGTTGTAGATAATTTTTGCTTTTAATGTTTAGTAATATTTCTTGTTATTATTGTGTTTTCTGTATCTGTTAGTTATTAATTAATGTGTATATTGGTAAACTTGTGATAGAAGTTTGGCACCCTTTCTGGGGATTGTACTGCCCGGGACGTGCAGTCCTTAGGAAGGGGGCAATGTTACAAATCCTGTAAATAGTAATTATTGCAGGAACGTAACCTGTAAATAATTTCCCGTAATGGATATACAACCCCTTAACATATGGCTAAAGTATACAACTCCCTATTCTTTTTATTTTCATTGATAAAATTTGATAACGGTCTACGCATTTCTCGAAGCAGAAAGAATGTTGTGGAAAATTCTTGGATGTTTATAAAAGCCGTTAGCGATGGATAAACGGAGAGTTTCGATTGATATTTCGAACTGGAAGATTTTTGCTCTGTTTATAGCGAGGCATTTCGCTGTGTTGTTTTCGTATTTGGAAGTAAATACGTGTGTAAACGTTGAGTTTACGGTGTTGTGTGATAATTGCTTAATTGCTGATGAATAATTTAGCAGTTGTTGAAGATCTTTCCTGTACATAGTGTAAATAAATTTCCTGTGTTTTTATCAAGATCTGTGTCTTCATTTCAAGAAAGTGGAAGTCGCACCGAATCCGTTACAATATATATATATATATATATATATATATATATATATATATATATATATATATATATGCTACGATTAGTTTCTGTGTAGCCTTTACATGCACTTTTCGGACATGTGCCCGTCTAAACTAAATGATCTCGTTGCTCATGGAACCGGTTTCTCGCTGTACATCTAGTCAATACTACATCTATGGGTGCAATACATCTCGTTCTTCACATTCAACGTTTTACAAAAACTACTTCGCATTTTATAAAAATATATGTCATTTTCAGTTTGGAGTCTCTAATTTGGTGTGAAATGGTTTCCAAACCATTATGTGTTGAAAATCCTTTTTTAATCCTATTCATGGTAGACATTTCACTCTACGAATAAATTCATCCAACTTATGGACTCAACAACGATAAAATTAAAAAATTAAAAAAAAAAAACCGACTGAGTCGCAACTGTAGAATCAAGAGGGAAAATTGAAAATACTTTTAAAAGCCTTATACTATTAAAAGTCAACGTCAAGAATTTTTTTTTTTTTTTTTTTTTTTTTTTTTTTTTTTTTTGCTATTAAATAGAAACTGGCAACAGATAAAAATTTTAAATCATTGCGTTTTATTTCTTTGTCGGCCCACAATGATTTCGGTTATCAATCGCGTGAATAAAAGCTTAACCTTTATTAAAATCTGCTTTAAAAAAAGTTATAATTCGAATTCTATGAAACATGAAAGTTCCAAGCACATTCTATCAGACACGGAAAAAAATTGTCTTTATATTCGTATTAAATTTTTTAAAAAAATTTAACTATGTTTTCACAGCAAAAATCGCGAAAACCCTTTTAGAGATTTTTAATTAATATCTTTGTTAATTAATGTCAGCCAAAAATGCAGCCTAGCTAAGAACACTCTAGATCAACTCTCCTTTCGAACAGTTTTTTTTTTTTTTTTTTTTCAAAAATCGGTACATCCGTTTAGGCGCTAGATTGCCAAAGACAGACACACAGACACGTCAAACTTATAACCCCCTTCCTTTGTGTGTCGGGGGGTTAAAAATATTACTTACGTTAAAATCCTGTAGATGCTTTTCCGGGCCAATGCCCGATAACAACAACAGTTTCGGTGTTTCTATCACACCTCCGCTTAGTATGATTTCTCTTCTCGCTCGTATCACATGAGTTTTTCCAGAGAAAAGATTTACTGCCGCCACTTTAGCCGCCTTCTTTTTCTCAAAAATAATCTGTGAAACAGAACATTTCTTTAAGGTATCAAACGTGAGTGGTTCTAATACATACGAGTATATATACAGTGCTGGTAAAAAAAAAAATTGCATCACCCTAGCATTTTCACAACAATGTGATTATGTGAGAAGTTTTGGTCGACTGATTAACGATGAATGTATGTGAAATTCTGCAAAACTTATGAAATAAACATTGAACAGCAGGAATCCGATAATTGTTTACGTAGATCGGGGCTGTTTCCGGGCCAAGGCAAACTGCTGACCCCATGCTCATTTTTCCATTTCTGAACCTGCGTGTGAGTTTAGAGAAAAAAAAACTACTTAACCCCATGTCAATTTAAGTCTAATGGCAGGATAAAGGTTTCTAAATTGTTACTTAACAGTTTTGCCCGATGGCACGGAGCAGAATCATCCTGGAAAATGACGTTTGAAACTATAGTAAAGTGATCTCGGATAGCAGGAAGCAATTTCTCCTCCAAAATGTCAATATACACCTGAGCGTTTACTGTTCCTTGCCCAAAGTGAAGCCCACCAACTCCTTGATCAGAAATGCATCCCCAAATCACCTGGGATACGGGATGCTTGCCTGTGTGTTGAATGCAGTCGGGACGATATTCCTCTCCTTTGCGGCGCGGGTGATGCATTTTTTTTTTTTTTACCACCACTGTATATGTATCATGTGCTTTCAGCCTAAGCATAGCAAGTGGTAATGAAATATTACCATAAAAATAAATGCTTAAGCGCTGCATGAGTTGAAATGCATAATTACCTGTATTGCTAATGTGTTGGCAAGAAGATCAATTCTTGAAACGTTCTTTATTGACCTTATGTATGCATCGAAAGCAGAAACTCTCCAACCATTCCAAATGTTGCCTAAAAAAGACGACACGTTGTTTGAGACAGATGAGCGTCATTTCATAAGTTCTCAAACTTTCTGAGTTCAAATATTTGTAAACAAAACATATATATATATATATATATATATATATATATATATATATATATATATATATATATATATATATATATATATATATGTTGGTGTTAGTAATCCAAATAAAGTTGCTCAGGCAGTGGTTTCTGAAAACGTAAAATTTATAACACAAGATACAGACATAGAACAGATACGTGACACAACTGCATAAAAAAAACATATACAAGGCTTCAATGTACGGGCCGAGAGCAGAGAGATAACGTCAGAAGCTCAGCAGCCAATCGCGGCTACAAGAAAGTCCCCATGATTTTGTGGCTCTGATAAGTTGAGCTATGACCTTGACAATGTTTACCTCTTTTTGGGGAGTTCAGTGAAAAAGGGAGTGATATTGATGCAGATTTGAGTTGAAATAGTTTTGCAGAACTATACTACGAAAGAAACTCAACTCAACTCAGCATCAATTACCCTTCTCTGATTCCCGAAAAGAGGTAAATATTGTCACGGTCTCAAATTGTCAAGGCTCAACATATCAGTGACACCATATATTTCGTTTAACATTGCTGCTCAACAGTTGGATATTTTTTAACGTAAAAAGTAATCATTTACCTTTGTGTGGAAACAGTGTATGATAAAACCAAATTTACGAAGACGACAGTTTTTGCTTTATTTATGTTAAGAACTCATTTTGCTTAGGAGTACAACTATTGAACAGAAATACTCTCTCATCAATAAAAACGTATTCACAGAGAACTTATTTGGTTCTGTATTGACAATACATTAGATGCTCAGTACTTTTTCAACAAGCATTCCAGTAACAAAATGTACGCATATGTATTTTAATCAATTACAACTTAAATCAATTAAAATTAAAACTTAAAGTTACAAAGGTAGGGACATAAAGCTTCTTAAGAGGGTCCTTAAAAAGTTGACCCAAATGACTAGATTTAAAATTTTGCTATGAAAACTTTATTCTGAAGGTACGCTGATAGTTTTAATTTAATTTTTTTTTTAATGTTAATTTTTATTTTCTTTTTAAATCATAGAAGAAAACGTGGACTAAATAGCTCCGGTCTGCACTTTTAGTTCAATAGTTACAGTTGAAAGGTTTAAACTTAAACCTAAACTAGTTTTAAGTGTAGGGTAAATTGGACAAGAAAAATAAACTCAGATATAGTAATAAGACTGTTAAAACACGTTTTGAGGTGATTCAGGAGCCCCTTATTGAATGCAAAAGTTGCGAGCTTCAGAATGGAAAAGCCCGTAACGTTTAATTAAAAAAAAAATTATGTATTTCCTTTTTGCTTTAAAAAAGGTTTCCTTGCCACCTCGGAACGAGTGCGTGCAATATTGTGCGTTTATTGCGTTATATTTTTCATTAATTATTTCTTCACAAAAGCAAACTACAGTTTGACCACCAATTAGATGGAAATGAAAACTTCCGGTTTACAAGTGGAAATGGACGCATCTGTTACTTTTCAGGGATGTCAGCTTTTTGCAGATATATGTTAGTCCCAGAGAACATTCAAATAAGCGGAAGACGCTCAACAAATTTTTACTATTCCCCTCGTTTTGATAGACTCGTCTTAACTGGACGTTTGCCAATTCCATACAATCCGTAGTCAACTGTACTCCTACCACTTACGTAAGTCTACTTCTGATGTGGTAGATGCTTTCTACAGCTAGACCTACTGTGACAATCTAAAAATTGTCCCCTAAATCCAGAGCTAAGGCAGAAATACAAGTACATGTCTACAGCATCGTGGGCCGCAATGGTTAGGTCCTCCTTGTGGTGCTATCTGAGTAACGCTAAATACCCACCTCCTACAGATATTTGACTAGATCTGTGTCTAGTCAGTGCTTAGGGGTGGTAAATTAAGCAGGAAACGGGGGTCACCGGACCAAGTCTTATACCTGAATCCACTGCACTTAGAGTCGTAAATGGTGTGAATTGTTTCGTTAGGACAGCGCACTTAATAATTCCCCTTGGAGGAAGTGACCACGAAGGCTAACGTGGGCTTGTCCACGTTGAGTACCTACAGTTCAATTACGGCATCCGCAAACTGTAGTTTGATCATCGTTATGAACACATCAGTCTGGAACGATCAGTATTCGAGTTCGAGGCACAAGCCCTCTCACTGAAGCTGAGATTAAATCCAAACTAGTAGCTGAAATTAATTTAGAATACTAGCGAGAGTCCTCAAGGATGATGCGGCTCAACTGGTAAAATAAAGCTAAACGCTTAAGGTAATAAGCTGAAAGTTACCGCTCCTAAGCCAGGGCTAAGACAGAGCTACAAGTGTATACCAATAGCCCGTTTATACCATCTAAAGATTGCATTGAAGGAGAGAGTTTGAAGGTAATCTCGGCCTTAATGAGAGTTTATCTGCCTCCAGCTCGGTTATTTAATTTTCCAGACTGATGAATCCACAACAAGGAAGAAAATGCAGTCTCTGGGTATCATAATCAGGCTGTTCGTATGTTCTAGTAGATACATTGTGCACTAGCCTTAGATATCTTCTATCGTGTAAGAAGTGTAAAATTTTACTTTTGTAGAAAAACAAGATGCTACACGAAATCCAGGACCGTCATTTAGGGGGATCAGAAGGGGGTAATTGTCCTCCTCCTGATTTTTGAGAAATTAATTTATTTACATATAAGTAAGTGGGAGTTGTTTTTGTTGATTTTCGATATAGCTTGCATTGAGTATATACCCTTTGACCCCCTTAGGTAAAATTCGAAATGATGGGCCTGAAAAAAAATCTTATGATTGGTTTGGACAGTACAAAATGACAGTGATGCTGCATTTCATGCGACAAATTATCTAAATACAGAGATGGAAGACTAATACTTTACTTTGTGTGGGCATAGC
This sequence comes from Uloborus diversus, assembly GCF_026930045.1. NCBI lineage: Eukaryota > Metazoa > Arthropoda > Arachnida > Araneae > Uloboridae > Uloborus > Uloborus diversus. Next base: position 23,660,661 of record NC_072737.1, on the reverse strand, counting down.
TCCGTGTTCTAGTTCTCCATTCAACTCTCCAACGTTGATTCCCATAGACTTAGCATTTTCAAGGAAAGCCTTTGCTAGCTCAGATTCTGAAACGTCGAACTCCAAAACTGGCATTGGACCATCACTACCTCGTTTCTCTAAAAAGGAAGAAATAAAACGCATGCAAGAAAACTAAGTCCTTAATAATCGGAAGAAAAAAAAGAATAATCAAAGAGGATCAGAGGGAGAAAATTATTAAGAGAGTGTTTTTAAGGACAGTTTATGTGTCAAGTATCAGAAAAAGTTATGGTCAGAGCAGCTCTCGGTAAGATTAAAGCCCTAGATCGTAGCTTGAGTAGCGACGCGTCCGCCATTTTGGGGCTAAATGACGCTTTCTTCTTATGTCTGCTACAATGTTGTTTCTTGATTGTGGTGCTTCTTGATTGTAGATATGCATGGAGTTAATAAGAAACTACAATCAAGAAGCAAACACGCTACTTCATTACAGCAGACATAGAACGAAAGCTGCATTTAGCCCCAAGATGGCGGACGTGTCGCTACTTATTCTATGATTCAGGACTTAAGGTAAGATTAGGTCGCACAATATGCCAGAAACTTTAATATATCTTCGCATTTTCTTTGATATTTCGAATTCTACAACCGAGAATAGACCCAACACGACATCGTTTTTCTAAGAAGGGAAAAATAAAATGCATACAAGAAAAATAAGTCTTAAAATAACCGGGAGAAGAAAAAGAATAATCGAAGAAGATCGGGGAGAAAATTATTAATAGTTTTTAAGGAGTGTTTTTAAGGACAGTTTATGTGTCAAGTATCAGAAAAAGTTATGATCAGAGTAGGAACTCGATAAAACTAATTCCCTAGATCGTAGCTTAAGTAGCGACGCGTCCGCCATTTTGGGGCTAAATGACGCTTTCTTGTTTCTTGATTGTGGTGCTTCTTGATTGTAGATATGCATGGAGTTAATAAGAAACCACAATCAAGAAGCAAACACGCTACTTCATTACAGCAGACATAGAACGAAAGCGACATTTAGCCCCAAAATGGCGGACGTATCGCTACTTATTCTACAATTCAGGAGTTTGGGTAAAATTAGTTAGGACAATATGCCGGAAACTTCAACATCGATTAGCGTTTCCTTAGATATTTCGAATTCCACAACTGAAAATGGACCAACACGACCTCGTTTTCCTGAATAAGAACAAACAAGATGCATGCTATAAAAAAAGTCTCGAAATAACCTACATTTGTAAAGAGTAATTATAAATTTAAGGGGATTGAATTTAATAAACAGCCAAAGAGCATCTAGGGAGTGTCACTTAAACTGCGTAGAGTCAATAAGGTAAGCAGAAAGCCTGTTACTGAGACATTTGCATCTGTTGCAACTGCTTTGTAGCTTGTGCTCGTATAAACTGTCAGGAGTCTTATAATACGCCAGAACAGCATGCTATGCTATTTTATCCTACAGAACGTTCATAGCCTACTACGTTGTTTTATGATAACATATTTCGTATTCTTATAGTGTCTTGTTTAGCTGCAAAAGGTTTTACTAATAAACCGTAACGATAACTGGGGTAAAGCACGAAGGTCACGTGCTTTTGAAGCTCTTTAATGATGGTAGTGCACACGTTCAGTAACATCGTCTAGCAATAGCATTTATTGGTTTTTCCTGACTGTTTTACTTGTTCAGTTGGAAGCTATCAGAAGGTATGGTGGGGCTTTTTGATGGAGTTTTCGATTATAATAAGTAAAAAGAAAATCTACGATTGAAGCAATACTTTCAATACTCCAGAAACCGTACTGTTTACTATATAGAGGAACAAATGCATATAGAGTTCGCTTGGGTTACAGGAGTCTTAAAAAGTGCAGATATCACAGTGTGTGAGGCCACGCTATACATGATTTTTTTTTTCTGATCCTTCAGGCTCGTCGTAGGTGTTCTGGCTAATCCATTAGATTTGGAATGGTCAGACATCAAATTTACGTGATTTTTATTTTTCATTTGGGCTTTTATATTTGTTTCTTCGTTTTAAAATGTGGGAAAATGAACTTCGAACTAGCAAAAGCACAACAATTTAAAGATTCTCAATAGTCTGTTGCACAAACGTTGTACAGTTTTTTTTTTTAAGGACTTCCCCAGTTAAAAATGACACAATAGAAAAGTAGTTTAAAGAAACAGGTGGTATATTGGACAGTAAGGTCTGGACTTGGTACAGTAACATGGTTTCTGGTTGGGCCACCATTTACGGCTTTACCCATGTTGAAACCGAAAGGTAAAGTTCGAATTCAGTGTCTGCTTCGTTGGTGAGCACAGGGGTGAGCACAAAGGGGGAGTTAAAAAAGAATGGCAGAGATTGCGCCATGAAATTTAAGGGGTAATTGTTCAATGGGTTATTTTTCACTTTTTCGGAGTGGGGGAGGATTCTTGCGATAGTTGTAATTTGGGAGGGGGGGTGCGTTATTGCTCTTAGGAGGATGACGCTTCTGGTGTATATATATATGTGTGTGTGTGTGTGTGTGTGTACTTTATTCAAACAAAATTTGTGACGCAGCTGCAACTCTCTTTCAATCTCGGAGCTATCCCTGAAAACTGGCGAATAACAAACTTCAGACTTGTCTCTGGCCGTTTTACTGTTTTGTCATTCTAAATCGGGGAATCTTTTCTGAAATACCTTGTTCTAGAATGTTTTTTCCAGCAAAAAAAAAAAAAAAAAACGCGGGGGTTCGGGGGTTTAAGAAACTGCTTGAGGACTTGACGAGACACACAACAATGAGAAGGATGAAGAAAAAGAGGAAGAGAAAGATGAAAGTGCACACCACCATTGATTACAACATACGATGATACTCGACGATGTCTAACCAGACACAGAGGCTCCGGAGGTTCGATGGAAGCTCTCCGCTTTCTTGAAGTACGGAAGAACAGAATCGAAATTCCAGTCGGGTCCCACTCTGGACCAGAGGTCATCGAAGTCCGATTTTGTTCCCCATGTGTGAATCATGTAGTTGAGGACGCTACTTCCTCCAAGTACTTTGCCTCGGGGCCATGCTGATTTCTGTAAAAAAAGTACAACCGTAAGTTTTCATCATACATATAATAAGAACAAAACAAAAATGTGCATTAATAGCGTGCACAAATATCGGGCGACCAGAGAAAAAAAACACAGGTCGTCGAATTTCTTTCTTCTTTATGAAAAACAAAATATGTCATTTAATTCTCTCATTTATGAAAAATACATATAAGAATGAATGAAAAATCGACATATGCACTTGAATATAACGGACTGTAGTTGAGAGACACATCAGGTAAAAAGTTAACCAGGAACAGTGAAGGTCTTATCGAAAATTTATGACCAGACTTATTTGAATGCATTCATACTCTTAGGAAAGGCTCCCAAACCCAGAAACATATAAGCAACCTTTACTCAGTTAGGGACCCTGTAATAGTTTTAGGACTCCTAATTGTTCCAGCCGAAGCAATCGAGTCGGCCATTTTTTCCCCCTTCTAATGCATGTGAACAAATTTTATTTCTTGGAAATTCTGAATCCATGTTTGAATATTTTTATTTATCAGCCTCTCCTCCCATTCCCCCTAGCATAATGTACTGAAGACCTTTTTCGAAATGAAACAATAATTAGAGCATGCAAAACAAGCTATAAAGGAGATTGATGATGTCTTTATAGGGTAGCCACAATCAGCAGTCCCCAAATTTTTACATGGTCTCTAGCCAAGTAAAGGTTGTTAACATGCGGCCCAGAATATAAGTTCATTACTGATGCATGCGAGAATGCCTTTTTTAGTTCTTATGTAACAATTGATATTGAAGAAAATCACTTACACGATCGTTCAATCCGAACTGTGAGTGTTTTTGATTTGTTGTTTTGTATGCCCAATCTGCTGTGTAACCTTGCAGTGCTGGTGCGAGAAGTGGAACAGCACTTATCCATGGTGCTGTAGTGCCCGTTTCTATCACGAGGATTGTATAATTGGTGTTTTCCCACAATCTCCGAGCCAAAACACAGCCAGCCGACCCTCCTCCCACTGTAAAAGAAGATGAGACAATGCTTGAAAAATCAATCTAATTCAAATACCAAAATGCCGGTCATAGCCTCCGGAAACACTGTGATTTCACTTATTTGTAGCCATCAGATCGGAATAGCTTTAACGAATCTGGAGGAAGCTAAACTTTAAGCTGAGTCTACCTTTGAACTGGTAGCTACACTTAGTCAGCATACCAGCTTACATGAGATGTTTACTGCCTCCAGCTCTGTTATAACTATTCCAGACAGTCGGTCAGTTTCATTTTTTTAAAAAAAGTGAAATGGTTTGAGATTTTTGTAAAAATACATACCTATTATGAAATCATACTCCGTGTTTGGTGTATCAATAATCCCTTGGCAGGACCATGACCATTGTAAAAGACAGTTGATAGCAAAAGCAGTGAGGATTATGAACAGACCGTCTAAAATGGAAAAAAAAATTTAATTCGTGCTAATTTCTTGGATCAGCACAAGATGTCGTAACATAGCTCTAGAGCTGCGAATACGGAGCAAAAGCTTAACGGAGTAAAAATTTTAATTTTCAGAAACGAATTCAATTTTTTTTTCATTCCCCCCTCTCTCTCCCTCTCTCTTTCCCACTAAAATGCGATGAGTGAAGGTTTTAAGCCTCATAGCCTGGGCATCCATTTTTCAAATTATATGCTTGCACTAAAAAGATCAAAGTTAAAAATTTAAAAAAGAGGAGAAATTGCACTGATAGACATTTTAAAATTGAATTAACGAAATGAAATTTCATTTATACAATTGTAAATTGTGATAAACTAAAAAAAAAAAAAATCTCTAAACGTCAATAATACTAAATTTAAGGACGCATGTTTTTAAACTCAACAATATATATATATATATATATATATATATATATACAGAAAACCATATGTTACCACAAATTAATATCAAAATCAAAAAAAGCCAGAACTTTGAACATTTTTTTTCCTTACATGAATATTTGCATACGTTATACGTTACTGACAACATAAAAGTGTGTGGTTAGGGGAATGTGGGGTAAAGTTAAATAACGGGACAAAGTGAAATGTTGAAATATTTTCAGTTTGTAGTGCCACCTATCCAGCAATACTATCTACGTTCTCAAACATGTAGTTGATTCCAGTTAAAAAATAAATATTTCTAAATATCAATGCAAATAATACTATCGGTCATTTTCAAAATTTGACACAAATATTTTAATATTTTGTTGGTTATTTAAAAAAATGGGTTAATAAAATGACACATTTTTTGTAATTAATAAATCCAAGTGTTAGTTAAGATCAACAGATGTCCATTGCAATACTTATTTAGGTAATACTGGGCAGGTTTCCATTTTAAATGTTTCATACTATTTGTCAGGTACACGTTGGGCTGAGAGAATGGGGCAAACTGAAATAGTTAATTTCGTTTACTTATTGATTAATTAAATAGATCATAAATTAATAACTTATAATTAATAATAAATTAAAAGTACGTGAAACATTAATAGTTTGTAAGTGAATTAATTCATTTTCATTCCTTCATTTAATTATTCACTATTTTATTCATTCATACACTTACTTTCTTACTTATTCACTCAGTTTTTTTTCATGCATCGATTCATCACTTTTTTTATTTATTCTTTCAGTGTCTCATTATTTATTCATTCGCTCATTTATTTACTCATTCATTTGATTACAAATCTTTTTTTCTAAAATGAAATAGAAATTATTTCATTAGAAGAATATTTTGTTTTTCACATTGCCGCATACGAAAAAAAAAAGTGAATTCACTTTTTATGAAGGTACAAATTTACTTCTCAAAATAATTAAAAAACGTTTCAATGCAAGTTTTGTGATTCATTGATAATTTTGCTTTTACATTCCTCAAACGGTGAAACTAAATCTTTACTAATAATAAAGCTGAAAGTCTCTCTGTCTGGATTTCTATCCGGATCTCTGTGACACGCATAGCGTCTAGACCAGCGGTTCCCAACCCATGGGCCGCGGCCCACAAGTAGGCCGCGAACAGAGTGTTACTGGGCCGTGGACACTGGTCAAGAATCTGAAACATCAAGATAAATCTTGGGGTCTCCCAAAATTAGTGGATTTCCGTTTTTTTGCGAAAATTCACTTATTAGATGTACCGTCACTCAAAAGTTTTCCCTTGCTTTTAGCCAATAAAGAACTTTAAAAGTTAAGATTTTAAAATATTTCTTAAGAATTTTTTCTTATTATTGGAGGATGAAATCTAATGAATCAGAAACTCTTTAAAGATAGTTGGTGAAAAAAACTAGCATGAGCTTCAAGATTCAAGTTAAAAATGTTCCTCCTTTGTTGAACTGGCATGACTAACCAGTGAATTAAGACACTTCAGGGGCTTTTCGACAACCTACCTATTAGAATGTGGCTTTTCATTATATTTGAAAAAAAATAAATAAATAAATAAATAAAAAAGATTGTGCAGAAATGCATCGAATGTTGCGAGTGTTTGAGACTAAACCTATCCATTTTAATCCAGATATCAAATCCCTAGTAGAGGAGAAACAGAAAATCCAATGCAGCTTTAACTTTGATGACTTTTACACTTAAGGACAGTTACATGAGCAGAAGAGCAGATACTCCTCCCCCCAGAAAGTAAATTTTGGCTGTGCAAGTATAATATATAGTAGTTAGTGGGCCTCAATGGTGTTTTCTGCAAAACTGGTGGGCCGCACAAGTAAAAAGGTTGGGAACCGCTGGTCTAGACCGTTCGGCCGATTTTTATGAAATTTGGCAAAGAATTAGTTTGTAGCATAGGGGTGTGCACCGTGAAAAGATTTTTCGAAAATTCGATTTTGTTCTTTTTCTTTTCCAATTTAAGAACATTTTCCCAAGCAAATTATCATAATATGGACAAATAAATTACCAAGTTATCATAACGTGGAACCGTAACATGGGCAAGTCAATTGTTGAGAAAGTCATCATTCATTATTTGGAAATATACAGGCGAACCAAAAGACCTTTTAATTTTCTACTACGGGCAAAGCCGTGCGGGTGCCACTAGTACGTCATATAACTGGTAATCAACCACGTTTTGAAGCACAAAATTAGCAGATTACTACATACACGTGTTTCGTGTTCCCTGACAGCTGGAAACACGTGTATGCAGTAATCGGCTAATTTTGTGCGTCAAAACGTTGTTGATTGCCAGTTACATTTTCGCACAAAGGTATTTATTTATTTCTTACTAGTAACACCCGTACGGCTTCGCCCGTAATAGAAAAATTAAAGGTCTTTTGGTTTGCCTGTATATTTACAAATAATGTATGGTGAATTTTCTCGCCAATTGGCTTGTACCGACGTTACAGTTCCACGTTATGATAATTTCGTATCTCGCCAATTGACTTGTGCCCATGTTACGGTTCCACGTTATGATAATTTTGTAACTTATGATAGTTTTTTTCTTAAAATTGGAACAAAAAAGAACCACATCGAATTTTCGAAAAATCGCTTCGAGGTGCACACCCCCATGCTACATACTAATTTTGTGCCAAATTTCATGAAAATCGGCCGAACGGTTTAGGCGCTATCCTCTTCACAGACATCCTACAGACATCCAGACATCCAGACATCCTCCGGACAGAGAGACTTTCAGCTTTATTATTAGTAAAGAAGAAGAAAAGAAAAGAAGAAAGTTAAAGAAGTAAAGAAAAGAAAGATAATTTTCAGAACAAATTCTTTCCCATTTTATTAAATTTCTGTGAAAAATGGGCTTAAAATTGGAATAGAAAAAGAACAAAATCGAATTTTCGAAAAATTGCTTCGAGGTGCACACCCCCATGCTACATACTAACTTTGGGCCAAATTTCATAAAAATCGGCCAAACGGTTTAGGCGCTATGCTCGTCACAGACATCCTACAGACATCCAGACATCCTCCGGACAGAGAGACTTTCAGCTTTATTATTAGTAAAGAAGAAGAAAAGAAAAGAAGAAAGTTACAGAAGTAAAGAAAATAAAGATAATTTTCAGAACAAATTCTTTCCCATTTTATTAAATTTCTGTGAAAAATGGGCTTAAAATTGGAATAGAAAAAGAACAAAATCGAATTTTCGAAAAATCGCTTCGAGGTGCACACCCCCATGCTACATACTAACTTTGTGCCAAATTTCATGAAAATCGGCCGATCGGTTTAGGCGCTATGCTCGTCACAGACATCCTACAGACATCCTACCGACATCCTACAGACATCCAGACATCCTCCGGACAGAGAGACTTTCAGCTTTATTATTAGTAAAGAAGAAGAAAAGAAAAGAAGAAAGTTAAAGAAGTAAAGAAAAGAAAGATAATTTTCAGAACAAATTCTTTCCCATTTTATTAAATTTCTGTGAAAAATGGGCTTAAAATTGGAATAGAAAAAGAACAAAATCGAATTTTCGAAAAATCGCTTCGAGGTGCACACCCCCATGCTACATACTAACTTTGTGCCAAATTTCATGAAAATCGGCCGAACGGTTTAGGCGCTATGCTCGTCACAGACATCCTACAGACATCCAGACATCCTCCGGACAGAGAGACTTTCAGCTTTATTATTAGTAAAGAAGAAGAAAAGAAAAGAAGAAAGTTAAAGAAGTAAAGAAAAGAAAGATAATTTTCAGAACAAATTCTTTCCCATTTTATTAAATTTCTGTGAAAAATGGGCTTAAAATTGGAATAGAAAAAGAACAAAATCGAATTTTCGAAAAATCGCTTCGAGGTGCACACCCCCATGCTACATACTAACTTTGTGCCAAATTTCATGAAAATCGGCCGAACGGTTTAGGCGCTATGCTCGTCACAGACATCCTACAGACATCCAGACATCCTCCGGACAGAGAGACTTTCAGCTTTATTATTAGTAAAGAAGAAGAAAAGAAAAGAAAGTTAAAGAAGTAAAGAAAAGAAAGATAATTTTCAGAACAAATTCTTTCCCATTTTATTAAATTTCTGTGAAAAATGGGCTTAAAATTGGAATAGAAAAAGAACAGAATCGAATTTTCGAAAAATCGCTTCGAGGTGCACACCCCCATGCTACATACTAACTTTGTGCCAAATTTCATGAAAATCGGCCGAACGGTTTAGGCGCTATGCGCGTCACAGACATCCTACAGACATCCAGACATCCTCCGGACAGAGAGACTTTCTGCTTTATTATTAGTAAAGACTAGTGGCACCCGCACGGCTTCGCCCGTAGAAAAATTGAAGGTCTTTTGGTTCGCCTGTATATTTACAAATAATGTATGGTGAATTTTCTCGCCAATTGGCTTGTACCGACGTTACAGTTCCACGTTATGATAATTTCGTATCTCGCCAATTGGCTTGTGCCCATGTTACGGTTCCACATTATGATAGTTTCGTAATTTATGATAGTTTTTTTCTTAAAATTGGAATAAAAAAAGAACCACATCGAATTTTCAAAAAATCGCTTCGAGGTGCACACCCCCATGCTACATACCAACTTTGTGCCAAATTTCATGAAAATCGGCCGAACGGTTTAGGCGCTATGCGCGTCACAGACATCCTACAGACATCCTCCAGACATCCAGACATCCTCCGGACATAGAGACTTTCTGCTTTATTATTAGTAATAATAAAGAAATACATCATGTCTGAGCAACTTTATAACATACCAATCGGATGCAATCCAAAGTTTGGGAAACGTTGCTTCACTCTAAATTAATAATGCACCGAAAAAAAAAATCCCGAACAGTCGTAAATCTACTTCATAATTACAGCAGATCCTCGTTTATCCGGTCCTCATTTATCCGGATCTCGGGACTATCCAGATCAAATTTAGTAGTCATTAAAAATATTATGTTCATAGAAATAATTTTAAAATATGATACCAAGAACGTCAGTATAAGCATATTAAACGTTGTTTTTTATTTTGATCTGTAAAAGATAGAGCATTTGCTTGACCGTGCTTCATTCAAACCCCACACGCGTTTGAAAGAGAAGACGGCGAACCATTGTTGTTTGTTGAGAAATGTTGGGAAAAATTATCTTGTAAACATCTCTATGTAGTTTTGTTTTTAAATGTTTTTTTTTTTTTTTTTTTTTTTTTTGTAATTGTCTTAATGTACGGTAAGGGACTTCTTAAAGAATCAGCGTTGCTTATTACCCATATTACTCTATTCGAACTATCTGGATTTGCCATCCAGATTGCCTTTGGTCCCAGTTAATCCGGATAAACGAGTTTGTGATGTAGGGGAACATGGGACAAAGTGAAATTATTAAATATTTACTCTGCTTTTAGCTCCACATATCAGGTATTATTTTAACTATATAGTACCATATGAGGCAGTGAGAAGCAAAGGGATGTAAGTGGCAAAATTAAAAATTCGGAGATAACCAATACACATGGTAGGGGAACCTCTCCTCTGTCTTTGGGCTAGAGATGGTACTAGTAGCCCTGGTAGGTGCTGCTGTACAGCATGATTTAGAAAAAAATTCAGTTAAAGGCCTACCTAGGAAGCTATCTTTAAGTGCGTTTTACTCAAAAACTTGAAAATGTCCACTTATATCCCTTTGCCTCTCACTGCCTCATATGTAGTCTATTACAGTCAGGAAAAAAATACCGTCGAAGATTAAAGTATTTAATAACACAGGCAATTTAAAAAAATTGCTACTCATATTGTAATATTTTGTTGTAAGTTCAAAATTATTTTTGTAGCAAAAAATTTTAAAGTTCTTTTTATTAACATTTTAAGTATTAATTGAGACCTCCTAATATTCAATGCAGGATTAATTTAGTTAATATTAAGCTTATTTGTATAATATTAAGCTTATTTGTATTTTAAATAAATTGTGCAATTAGTCAAGTACATACGGGGCAAAGTGAAATAGTTTGTTTCATTTTCTTACTCAATTATCTTTATCTTAACTAATAATAAAACTGAAAGTCTCTGTGTCTGGATCTCTCTCTCTCTGTCCGGATCTCTGTCTGTCTGTCAGGATCTCTGTGACGCGCATAGCGCCTAGACTGTTCGGCCGATTTTTATGAAATTTGGCACAGAATTAGTTTGTAGCATGGGGATGTCCACCTCGAAGCGATTTTTCGAAAATTCGTTTTTGTTCTTTTTCTATTCCAATTTTAAGAACATTTTCCAGAGCAAAATTATCACAAGATGGACGAGTAAATTACCAAGTTATCATAACGTGGACCGTAACATGGGCAAGCCAATTGGCGAGAAATTCATCATACATTAATTGTAAATATACAGGCGAACCAAAACACCTTTTAATTTTCTACTACGGGCAAAGCCGTGCGGGTGCCACTAGTTTAATATAAAGCACTTACGTTTTCATTTATTAATTAATTTATTTACATTCCTTCATTTGTATTCACCTATTTATTCATTCATTCACTTATTTTCTAATTCATTCATTACTTTACTCGTTCATTCATTTTTCTTCATATGTTAATTGATTTATTAATTCAATTATCCGTTTATTTTTCATTATATTTTCATTTATTTATTCAACCTTTTATTTACTGTTTTTTTTTTGATCAAAAATATGTTTTATAATCGAACAGGAAATATTTCATTGGAAAAAATTTTATTTTTCACTTTGCCCCATGAAAAAAAAGTGAAAATTTTCCACTTAAATTTCTTGCCAAAAATAACTAGTATGTTGTGGCCATCACGAAACTTTCTTCTATATTTTTCTTTTCTTTTTTTTTTTCTGATCCCTCCCCATGCTTGACGAGGAAGCAATATTCCCAACAAAAACAAAATTACACATGCAAAAACTTGACCCAATGTTTGAATTATTGCAAAAGCAAAGCAAAGAGCGAAAATTGAAAGTTATTTTAAACGCCTTGCTTGAATGAATTACAAATATTTTATTTGTTAACAAACATAAGATGGCAACAGTTAAAAATTTTAAATCATTGAGATAATATTTCCTATCATTTCCATACAATTAAAATCACGAGAAATACGCAGACGACAATCTATTACGATTTATCTTTATTATTGTTGCATTAATAAAAATATTTTTATTCGCAAAAAAAAAAAAAAAAAATCAACACCTCTTGGAGCGATCGGCGTCAAAATAGAACCAAAACCTGTTTACATATGGATTCACATATATTCCAAATTTCAACCAGAACGTAGCATTACTTCTTGAGATAGGGCACTCAAAATGGAAAAAAAGAACGGGTGATTGCGCTACCCCCCTTTTTAGCTGTTGACACAAAAATAAAATCAGTTCTTATACCCACTAAGGGCTACTTGCCGATAAATTTTTCTTTCATTCCGTTCATTATTTCTTGAGATACAGCAGTCACAATTGACGACAAAAAACGTTCTATAGCTCAACCCCCGTTTGAGTTATTGACACCAAAATTGAATCAGCACCTGTTCCTGTTAATACCAACATATGGACCAAATTTTGTTTGATTCCGCCAGTAACTTCCTGAGGAATAGCAAGCACGCGTAACTCGAAAAACGTCCCATTGCTCCACCCCCCTTGGAGGAATTCGCGCCAAAAACTAATGGGCACAAGTTCACATAGGGGCACATATGTGTACTAAATTTCGTTCGATTTCATGCGGTAGTTTTTGTTGTAGAGCGGCCACAAAAAACTGGTCACACACAGACGTGACACACATACATACACACACACACACATACATACATACACACACACACACATACATACATACACACACACACACACAGACAGACAGACATTTTCCAAAAATGGTCGAAATGGAGTCAGCACACCTCAAAACGTTCGAATCCGTCAAAATTCGAAATTCGAAAATTTGCACGAATCCAATACTTTCTTCTATATATTAGATATAGAAGAAAGTAAAAATTGTGTGTCAACGCAAGTTTTATTATAAAACTAGCTGCGTGCCCGGCGTTGCACGGGCTACGTAAAAAACGAAAGAGATGTCCAATGTGTGTTTTTGCATTACTCTGACATCAGTTTCTAAAGCGCTAAGGAGTAAATAAATACGCGTAATGCAAGGTTTGCAAAACACCAGTAGAGCATATTTTTGGCAAAAAATCTCTTTAAAGTTAATCATAGTTATCAATAATGCAAGTTATGCGTATTTTCAATTAGGACAAAAGATAACTAGTATGTTGTGGCCATCACGAAACTTTCTTCTATATTTTTCTTTTTTTGAGCAATCACGATTGCTTATTGCTTTCATTTGACCGTTTTTGACGTTCCTTTGATTTTTCCCACCGCCACCCTCTGCACCATCACCGTGGACAGGCGGGCTCCTCACGATGCAGCACCTATAGCGAAAGCCGTCTTCAGGTTGCATCCATGTCCTACACACACGCGCATACATACACAACTACACACACACGCACACATACACACACACAAACACATACACACATACATCTACACACACATACACCTACCCATACTTACACAAACACACACGCATACATACACACACGTACACACAACTACCCACACATTCCTGCCTGCACACAGACACAAACACAAATGCCTACACACATACACATACCCCCCACACACACATACACATACCCCCCACACACACATACACATACCCCCCCACACTTATGCCAGCACACAGACACAAACACACATACCCGTACACACAAACACCCCCCCCCCCCCACACACACACAAACACACATGCCTACATACACACACTCGTGATTGCGAAAAACATAATTTGAATTCAAGATGTCAAAATTCAAATTAATTTTTTTTTTTTTTTTCTGATCCCTCCCCATGCTTGACGAGGAAGCAATATTCCCAACAAAAACAAAATTACACATGCAAAAACTTGACGACTATCCCAATGTCTGAATTATTGCAAAAGCAAAGCAAAGAGCGAAAATTGAAAGTTTTTTTAAAAGCCTTGCTTGAATTAATTACAAATATTTTATTTGTTAACAAACATAAGATGGCAACAGTTAAAAATTTTAAATCATTGAGATAATATTTCCTATCATTTCCATACAATTAAAATCACGAGAAATACGCAGACGACAATCTATTACGATTTATCTTTCTTATTGTTGCATTAATAAAAATATTTTTATTCGCAAAAAAAAAAAAAAAATCAACACCTCTTGGAGCGATCGGCGTCAAAATTGAACCAAAGCCTGTTTACACATGGATTCACATATATTCCAAATTTCAACCAGAACGTAGCATTACTTCTTGAGATAGGACACTCAAAATGGAAAAAAAGAACGGGTGATTGCGCTACCCCCCCCTTTTTAGCTGTTGACACAAAAATAAAATCAGTTCTTATACCCACTAAGGGCTACTTGCCGATAAATTTTTCTTTCATTCCGTTCATTATTTCTTGAGATACAGCAGTCACAATTGACGACAAAAAACGTTCTATAGCTCAACCCCCGTTTGCGTTATTGACACCAAAATTGAATCAGCACCTGTTCCTGTTAATACCAACATATGGACCAAATTTTGTTTGATTCCGCCAGTTACTTCCTGAGTAATAGCAAGCACGCGTAACTCGAAAAACGTCCCATTGCTCCACCCCCCTTGGAGGAATTCGCGCCAAAAACTAATGGGCACAAGTTCACATAGGGGCACATATGTGTACCGAATTTCGTTCGATTTCATGCGGTAGTTTTTGTTGTAGAGCGGCCACAAAAAACTGGTCACACACAGACGTGACACACATACACACACACATACACACACACATACAGACAGACAGACATTTTCCAAAAATGGTCGAAATGGACTCAGCACACCTCAAAACGTTCGAATCCGTCAAAATTCGAAATTCGAAAATTTGCACGAATCCAATACTTTCTTCTATATATTAGATATAGAAGAAAGTAAAAATACATGCATTATCAATTATAATCTGTGCTCACTTTAAACTGAATTAAATCTGATAGACTACATCTGAAACATTTGTATGTACAATTACGATCAGCTTTTTACATAAAATGACTCATACTTTTTGGTTGCTTACGTGAAACTAAAGCACCAAGACTTAATAAATACCAATTAGCATTAATTTAATACCAAGTCATCAGATTCGAATTAAGCTTTAGTTAAAATCTTTAAAAACAATATTTTTATTCAACTCTGTTTCACTTAAAGAAATTCAAACAATCTTAATTTAACATGTTCTTTTAACGATACAAACTGTATTTCAAAAATAGAAACAGGAAGGAAAAAGAGAGTTATTACAATTCGAAAACTCACCCATGTGACGGGAAAAAGTCCAACAAAATAAACATAATTAGTCGCACATCCTAAATGTACCAAAATATGAGGTCGGTGAATAATAAACTTACACTACAATCAATAAACATAGCTAAAGAAACAACTTTCATATGATAAAAAGAGTTAAGAACGTTGAATGTAAAAAATAAAAAACGGACAGACGATAAAATAAAGGCTATGTCCGAATAGGGCAACCAATTTTAAACTAATTTAAAATGAAATTCTAGATGGAAACGTTGTTTTAAGATTTGGACAGCAGCCAAAAAATCTCTTTTAAAACAATTATTAGAATTTTACTTGCTCGCGCATATGCAAAATGGCAACAGGAAAGAAATAAAAATTCCTGAATAACGTTATGTTAATTAACGTTTTAATTTATATCTCTGCTAATTAAAGTCGCACAATTACGAGATTGATCCTACTGTTTTCTCTGGAAAATTTCAAATTGATCGGTATCTCGTTTGACTCCCGATTCGCAGTGGTTCTAGAGAAGATAGATCTTCAGACAGACAGACAGACAGACGCGAACAGATTTTAATATTATAGTGGATGGATACAATGCTCTTTGTGTACTGTAATTTTCAAAACAAATTTCTGATTTGTTCGTTTTGAAAAAACTTAGTATCTTAATCATTTCACTTTGCCCGACATTCCCCTACTATTTAAAACGTGTTGCATTTTTTGAAGAATTTTTGATATAGTTAGAAAATATTTCAAAGTTATTAAAAAATATATTTTATTAAACTTATAAAATCTATTATTTAATTCAAAAAATTTACTGATTGAATTGCATTCACTCACAAAAACCACATGGAGTTATAAGAAGAGCATGAGATAACTTATGCTCATAGTGTAAAAGCAACAAAATGAATTTATTTTATTACTTGAAGCATGGAAATTAATATTAATGCATTTTTGAAACATATTGAAAGTAAAAAAATAAAAACCCCGCACTACTCGAGCAAGTAGCATTTAAAATAAAGTTTTTTACGCAGAAAAAAAAAGAGTTATTGTCTCAAAGAAATATTTTAAAAATAGCATTTTCTGTATAATAGTACTTGATTAAATATGCAAAATAGAAAGAATGTATTATAAGAAAAAAAAAGAAAGGAAGGAACACATTGCTTACATTTGATGAAACCGGGAAGAGCCGGAAACATGGCGTTCGAGCGGACGGTGGAATACAAATGGGATGCTGCACATGATGGAAGATGTTGGTTACCACGGTTGCCATGGAAACCACCGGCCCGAATTCGGCCAAGCAGACTTCTGGGAAAACAACACGCGTATAAAGGAGGGAGCTCAACACGTGTCCCTACGTCACGCGCTTTCGTCATAATCAGCAGTGTGCACGATGAGACAAGAACGCGAGACGTCAAGTGCGGGTTAAAAATGTCGACATTATTGGCCTTTTCGATGTATAGGCCCTTTTGGGCCATTCCACAGAAAATGGTCATTTTGTTCCGCACGTGACACTTTATATATTTAATTAAAAATTATATTTAAAAAGTTTAATGAACATTTTTTTTGTGCTTAACAAATTACAAACTTATGTGTGTCTTCTTAAGCAAAAAGTGTCGTCATTACCCTTTAAAATTATTACTTTTTAATGAAATATATAAAGCGTCACGTGCGGGGCTAAGGGTTAACTTTTTGTAAAATGGTTCTTTTAATGATAGAAGTTTCAAGGAACCTATTTTCCCGACAAATGGTTTTTTCACATATTTTTCATCCATAAGCTCATTTATTTTGCATTGAAAAGGGGGTTTCTTGCAACCCCGAAACACGTATATACAGTAATCTACAATTTTGTGCGATAAAAAGGTGATATTTCTTATTTTGTTTTCAAGCACAAAGGAATCTACACAACTTTAACCCCTTCAGACCTGGTGTCCGGTATACCGGACACACACTTTAAACAGCTGCTAATCATTTAATAATTGAATTATTTAGTTGATATTTTTTTTGTAGTTGAATCTTTACATTCTACTTATTATAATCTGTGAAATAATTTTTCGTTTTGGGATTGACAACACTAACATATGAGGATTGAGAGATAGAGAGTGGCTCATTTTTCCAACTATGGATTTTCATCTGAAAAGCGAGTTTTTTTTTCCTGATTTTTAAAAAAATATATAATCATTAATTAATCGTGTCAAACGTTTATATTATGTTTTATAATTGTTTGTAGAACATTTTATAATGAAGTTTGTTCGGTATTTTATCGTTTTTGTATATGAAATATTGATTTAAAAAATATAAGTCCGGAATATTGGACGTGCCATAACTCTTTTAATTTTTCTCCTACAAACTCAAAATTTTGTCTATAAAATACCCTTTACCATAGTACACTGTGTACCAAATATCAACATTTTTGGTCCAATATTTCATAATTCCGACTGAAGGGGTTAAACGTGTTTTATTTGAATAGGAGTATTATCTCGAAAGTTGTTTGGAAGAATCAAAAGCAAGCAGTACTGCAGACACACATTTATCTAACCCATAACAAATAAATAAGTAAGAAATCCTCTTAAATAAATCTTTTTCATCAAAAATTATATCTTTTGTAGCTCTTTCCTTCGGTTGAAAAATAAGCATTCCGAAATTCCTTCTATTGTAGGTGCCAAAAGGAAAATAATAAATTAAAACTTTGGAATGAAAATAAAACGAATCGTCTCAACAATCATTAATTCACAGTAAAATCGTTGAATACATTTCATTTTGATTCAGCCCTATTTATCTCTGACTTGCGTCAATGATAAGCCTGCGAGAGATTTTTTTTTTTTTTTTTTTTTTTTCAATTTTTAGTGAAAATCGTTTTCCGATTTCTTGAAACCAAAAATTTAAAACATATTTAGAAATAGCAAAAATTTTTCAATTTCTTGGAAAGAAAAATATTTTTCAGTGTTGTTCGTTTCTTAGATAAATATGTTTGAAATTCTCCCGTAGGTTTTTATGTTGAATTTTTTGTATTTTTAATGATTCTTTTTTAAATTAAACGATTCTTTCATTTTTTTTTTGTGGAAGTTTAAATTAAAAATCTAACAGAAAGTGTCAGATTTGCGCATTCGCAAGTTTCTAGGTGGGATGCCGAATCCCGCTCCGATGGTCGGTGCAATTTTTTTTTTTTTTTTTTGAATTGTAAAAAAAAAAAAAAAAAAAAAACCCTTAAAATACCTCAATCAAAAAATAATGAAAAACCTTTTCTGTAGTACACATTCTTCATCAAAAGCTGCTTCCAACAAAATTGCTGAAAGCGAATATGTCTTTAAATTCGGGATCTATACTTGCCTAAAATTCCCCCGTAAACGCTTATGTTAAAATTCATTGAGTTGTTTAAAGTTGAACGAAATATTATTTAAATCAAAAATGAAATATGGGATGAGATGTCCTTCTAGAGATCTTTCGAACAAAAAAAAAGTTCGTTTCAATGGGGTGGTTTCCTTCAGACAAAAGTACTACTTTTAGTCATTGAAATGGATAGAATGAGCAAAAACATTCCATGGACCCAGAAAATACTTTCATTTTTCCAACAGTTTTTTTAAATTATTTTTTTTAAATATCCGATTTTTCAAACAAGGCGTGGTCTTGATGACGTCACAAATGATGCAATTGGCGCATCTTTCTACTACGTTTCCACGTTATGATAATCAAGCAGCGAGTTAAAATTGTGCTCTACGCTTGCTATCAACCATATCGTTGCCAATACACCTGAGTAAAGATGTGAATTAAATATTTTGTTCTGTGAATGGCAACACTGAATGGCATTTCATCATTTGTGATGTCACACGACAGAAGTGTAAACAATGAAAGCGCAATGATTTAAGTATTTTTTTTTTATGTTAAACTTAATCAAATTATTTAAAAAATTGTCAGATCCTATGTTTTTAAGCATGCTCTTTCAGAAAAAAATACTTTTAAAATTTTGGAAACGACCTCATTGAACTATTTTCACTCAAAAGCTATTAAGGAAGACAGACGGACAGCCAGACATATTGACAGTAGTTTTCCCCATCTCAAAATCCAACTTTCCAATTTTTAATTTTTTTAAAGTATTTTTTAAATTATTATTTTATTTACGTTTTTATTCATTTATTTTTTTTTTTCGTTTTTATTTTTGCGGTATTTTAAATATACATTAAGCATTCTCGCATGCTTTTTTCACCTTTCCTTTTCTTTTACGAGAAAGTAAGCTAAAAACCAAATATGGCGGGCAGAAGTTTAACTCAGTGATTGTTCTGTCAAAAGTTATACGGAGCGTTTCGCTGCAGGTTAAATGCGAAGAATGGAGCTTTTTAAGGTGAAATATTTACCTAGACAAGGTTCTGCGGCAACTTTTTCGAAGAAAACTTTTCTAAAGTACGTCAACAAAGCATTCGAGATTGTTTTGCAGAATCTCTTAAAATTTTAAACAATGTGAATGCTTTAAGGCATCTTTAATCTAAAGGATATTTTATTGGATGACACTTAAGAGCTTATAGATTTTTATTGATCCGAGAACGAACTTTCGAGTTGCAAAAACTTCCGGCTGAGTTATTAGTTTTAAAAAATGAAAGGTTAGTTGAATAGATTATTTCAGAAAGGGCGTAAATCCAATGGATTTCCGCAGGACTTACGCCTTTTCTGAAATAATCGAATCACATAAGATTTGAAGCAAAAGTTTTAAATGGAAAATTGTAGTTAACGAGCTGATGTGTTAATCACATGACTTCCTTTTATTCCAATTTAATGTCATTTTCTTATTATTGGCAGTTTTAATATGATCCAATAGTTTACTCTCTAAATATCACCAACAGTGGCCAAATTGAAACCATATCATTAAATACATATAGGGGAAACCCGGCTAAAGTGGATACCCTGGGCAAAGCGAATTTTGCCTATAACTCCCAAATAATTAGTTGGCCGGTAGCCGCGTTGTCATAGCCACGGTCGCCTGTTGCCGCTCCGTGTGCGGCAAACACGTCGGGACAAGTTTACCTAATACAACGCCAGTGAGCGAACTAAGTATGTTTTGGAGAAAAAAATATTAGTTTACAGAGATTAGTGTTTCCTTTAAACCTTAATACTATTTGTGACATGTTCTTTGTTATGTGTAGGATTTAATGTACGATTATGTAGCTTTCAATTATCCGTAGATGACGAGTTTAGATACTCTGGTTTTCTAGTAATTTTTAATAACCTCAAAAATGTACCTGAAGGGCAAAGTGGATTGGGCAAAGTGAATACCATATTCACTTTGCCCGGTCATGACACGTCACTTCATTCGAACCTAAAAGTCCTTCAATATTAAGATCTCAAGACAATAATACCATTGAAGACCGTCCTTATACTCCCATGGGATCTGAAACAACAGAATAATTCCAAGGTAATGATGTTCTCGTCGCTTCACTCAAACCTGAAAGTTCTACGAACTACTACAGTCCTTCCGTTTTACTACCTATTCCTCATCCTGTAAAACCAATAACAACACGTAAATAAAAACTATAGAGATCTACACTCCAGGCAAGTACTCCAGTAAAGGACAATCAAAGACAAAAATTTGAAAAATTAAAAAAAGACTCTTATGAAGTAACTAGATGATGTTTCGACTAAGCCTTCTCAGAAGACTATTAAAAAGAACAAGTACCAAAAAGACTAATCAAAAATCTCTACTACAAAACATAGGACTGCATAAGAGAATGATAAGAAGAAGGAAGTAAAGAAAATTCATGATGTAAGGTGCATTTTCTGTGATGAAATTGTTCATTGAAGAAGATGATCAGCCAATGGAAAACAGGATACAATGTCATATTTGTACTGAGTGGTGTCATAGTGTTCAGCATTCGAAAATGGTAATGATTTTGTTTGTGATAACTGCAGTGATTAGTATTGTAGCAGAAAAATGTTTTTTTTTTTAATATGCTCCTAAATTTTGGATGTTGAATTTTTAAAAAAAATTCTTTGCTTGTTACAATAATTACTGCAATAATTAGTATTGTAGAAAAATGCTTTTTAATATAAGCCTTTAATTTTCGATGCTTATTTTATTCTTAATTTCAGTTTTTTTTTTGTTTGTAATGCAACAACAATTAGCACTGCGGAAAAAAAATGTTTTTAAATGTGTTCTTTTTATTTTCTACGTTTATTTTATTTTTAAGTTTAATTTCTTTGTTTGCAATAACTACAATAATTAGCATTGTAGCAAAAAAATGTTTTTCGGAGATGTTCCTTTAATTTTCGATGGTTATTTTATTTTCAGTGTTTAGTTTCATGACAAATAATGTTGTTGTTCGCTTTGCCCTAGTAATAAATCCACCTTACCCTGGGTGTTGGGCAAAGTGAATATTCATGCCATTGTTGAAAACTGGCCTTATATCTAATAGTGTAATTAATATTAAGGACAATTGTTATTGCATTACGCAAGTGCATTAAATGAAGTCTGATTATAAACATTTGTTTCATTTTCTAAAGTTATAACTAAACGACAATAATCAAGAAAAGCTTAAGGTATTCACTTTACCCGGGTTTCCCCTATATATATATATATATATATATATATATATATATATATATATATATATATATATATATATATATATATATATATATATATATATATATATTAAAAATTCGCCAGATTTGTCGCCAATTTGGCGACAAAACTTGGCGACCAAAAGACTGGCGATATATTGCCAAGTGTCCGTCAAATTATAACACCACTTGAGTTTACATCGAAATTAACAATGATTTCCACCCAAAAAGGGGCAAAAGACCCCCTTTGGAGCATCTGAATGCAACCAAAAAAAAAGGTGCACAACGAGACCCCACTAGGAGTCTACGTACCAAATTCCAACTTTATAGGACATTCCGTTCTTGAGTCTTGAGTTATGCGACATACATACGCACATACATAGGTACATGCATACGTACATACAGACGTCACAAGAAAACGCGTTGTAATTAACTCGGGGATCGTCAAAATGGATATTTCCGGTGTCTGCTTGTTCCTAGTCACATATCCGCGTGTGGTCGGGTTGAAAAAAGAACTCAACATTCATATGGGGGTGAGCAAAATGGAAATTAAGGTCTATTTTTGGGTGAAAATTTTTTCGCGAATACAATACTTCCTTTTTTGTAAAAGGAAGTAAAAATGGAAAATTAAATGCTGAACTAGTTTTGTGAGTGCACTGTATGTGTTTTTGTTTCAGAAGTAAGGTCATTTAGGGATACCTTAAGCCATGTCGTTTAACTTTGCGCGACTTAAACTTTTTTTGTGTAATTGACTTCGGGGGAAAAAAACTTGGAGGCGCTGCACTCTCCTGTCAATTTTTTGAAAGTTTCCTACTCATTATTCCGCAAAAAAAAAAAAAAAAAAAAAACCTGAATTTTGACATTTTTAATTCAAATTATGTTTTTTGCACTCACGTTTTTTTTTTTTTTTTTTTTTTTTTTTTTTTGCGTGTGTGCAGGCATGTGTGTGTGTGAGAGTGATAGTGTATAGGTGTTGGTGGGTATGTGTGTGTGAGAGAGTGTGAGTGTGTAGGTGTGTGTGGGTATGTGTGTGTGGGCATGTGTGTATGTGTGTAGCCATGCGTGTGTGTATGTATGCGTGTAGGATATGGGCGCAATCTGGAGACGATTTTCGCTAGAGGAGTAGCATCGTGAGCCGGTCGACGGTGGTGCTGCAGAGGAAAGCGGGGGGGAAATAAAATCATAGCACGCCAAAAACAGTCAAGTGAGAACAATAAGCAATCGTGATTGCTCAAAAAAAAAAAATGCTTGCAATAGTACACAAAGCAAATTGCGTCATGCAATATTTCTGAAGTTTCTGGATGGAATCAATTCTTCAAGCTGTTGAAATTGTTTTTCCTACAATGTTTTTTTGTGCAATATTACAAATGATCAGAACCTTGTGATGTTGTGAAGTAGTAAAAAGGGAAATTTTTAAACATTTAGAAAAAAAAATTTTTTTTTTTTTTTTTGGTTCAAAACTGCTACTTTTATTAAATTAATTTTGCACCCTCTTTCTGAAGTGGCTCAAAGTTACCCAAAATGGCAGGATAGCTTTGAACCAGGCTAATAATTCAACCAAGATACAGTTACTCAGGTTTATAAGGAAGTCGCATATAACGAATTTATGGCTATAACGTCATAAATTCAACTTCCCTTTACATAGTATTTTGTTTTGTTTATCTTTTACTTACAAAAAAATAACAAAAGGGGTTTTTTTTTTTTTGGTTCCTTCGACTTTTCTATAAACCGGTGCGAATACAACATGTCCTCGTTTAACCTGCAAGACCTCTAATTCGCAACTCTATTTTCCTAGATGCATACTTCCCATTTCCAATTCCAAAAACGGTTGAGAAAAGATGCAGAGTTAAGATGTTGAAGTTTGAAGCGAGAAATAAATTAGTGAAAAAAATACGAAATCTAATAAAAAAGAATGCGAAGCAATCTTCGATGGGGAGAGTCCGTGAGCCAAGAGCGGAGTCCCCTAGTGCAGCTTTTCTCAAACGGTGGTCTGGCAGGCCAGCACCAGTCCTCAGAAAAATTTGGCCGGTTTCCAGAGAATTTGACTTGTCTACGATGAAAAAAATTTTCATTCTCAAAAAAAAAAAAAAAATAATAAATAAATAAATAAATAAACAAAAAATAAATAAATAAATAAATAAAAAATAATAACTATTAAAAAGAAAACAATATTTCATGTTTTTTTACAAAATCTTTTACGTGACTTTTGTGATTAATTTTCGTACTTTTCTTCAGTAGTACTGCAGAATTTGTTACTTATGTATAATTAATACAAAATTCACTTATCTAATTTTTATCATTTAGCAGGTATTTAACACGAAGCAAAGTGTTATTTGGGTATTTATTAATTCATTTTTTACTATTACTATTTTGTGAAAAAAAGAAAAAAAGAACCCTCAATTGCTCGCAGTATTTGACGGATACAGAGTTCAAAGTTTTTTTGTTTTTTTTCCCTGCAAAGAAAAAATACCCCTCATAAATCCGAAAGAAACAGAAAAAAAGAAAGGAGGGAAAAAAAAACATCATTTGTCATTTTTTTTTAAAAAGCTCCTGCCGATCCGTGGATTTAAAAGAGGTTGAGAAATGCTGCCCCAGGATAACATGTAAATGTTTCTGCACTGCACACGTAGTATCTTCGCAAAAAAACAAATATACAGTCAACTGAGACGCTCTTCCCCTCTCGGCTCAAGGCGCTACGGGATGATAATTTTCCATTTACTCGTAGAGGCTGATTGCGATGGATGGCTTACCCCTGTAAAGAGTAATTTCAGAAAAATCCTAAAATAAGTTAGCTGTTATGTGTTTTCCTATTTCAAAATAAAATATTTCGAATTTTTAATCATTACTGGAATTTTTGTAACTAAATTTTAAAGTAAAGTTTGCACCCTCTAATAGTCCAAAAGGCTGATTGCTGGTTTAGAGGAGAATCTCACTCCGAAAAAGTGTTTGCTGCCGATTTCAAAAAAAAAAAGTACCGGTTCAACTTTTTGAAATGTTTTATCGATGTTCAGAGTTTTATGTAAAATAATAATAATAATATAAATAATAATAATAATAATAAATTCGGACCGGCACCGGTCTTCAGAAAAATTTGACCGATCTCCAAAGATTTTGGCTTGTTTACGTTAAAAAAATCCTTTCTTTAAAGAAAAGAAAGAAAAAGAACATTTTAACAATATTTAATGTCCTTTTACGAAGTCTTTTACGTGACTTTTGGAATTAATTTTTGTACTTTTCTTCAGCAGTATTTGTTACTTATGTATAATTAATACAAAAATCAATTATCTAATTTTTAACATTTAAATTCTTTTTATAGCCGATATTTAACACTAAGTAAAGTGTTATTCATGCATTTATTAATTCATTTTTTATTATTACTATTTTGTGGAAAAAGAAAAAAAAACCCTCAGTTTGACGGGTACCAAGTTCAAAGATTTTGATTTTTTTTAGTTGCATAGAAAAAAGAAAGAAAAGAGGAGAAAAAAACCCTCACCAGTCCGAAAAGAAACAGAAAAAAGAAAAGAAGGAAAAAAACATCATTGGTTCGCCCATTTTTTTCAAACGCACTGGCCCATACGCGGACTAAAAAAGGTTGAGAAAGCGCTGCCCTAGGAATACATGTAAATGTTTGTTCACTGCACACGTAGTATCTTCACAAGAAAACAAACTTACAGTCAACTGACGCTCTTCATCTCTCGGCTCGAAGCTCAGCGAGATGATAATTTTCCTTACACTCGAAGAGGCTGATTGCGATGGATGGCTTAACGCTGTAAATGGTAATTTTAGAAAAATCCTAAAACAAGTCAACTGTTACATGTTTTTTTACTTCAAAAGAAAAATTTTCGAATTTTAATCATTACTTGAATTCTGGTAACTAAATTTTAAAATAAAGATTGCACCCTCTAATATTCCAAAAGGCTGGTTTAGAGGAGAATCTCACCCCGCTAAAAGTGTTTGCTGCCGATTAAAAAAATAGTACGGGTTCAACTTTTTGAAATGTTTTATCGACGTTCAGAGTTTTATGTAAAATAATAATAATCATAATATAAATAATAATAATAATAAATTCGAACCGGCACCGGTCTTCAGAAAAATTTGGCCGGTCTCCAGAGAATTTGGCTTGTTTACGTTAAAAAAAAAATATCCTTTCTTAAAAATAAAAAAAAAAGAAAGAGAACATTATAACAATATTTAAAGTCTTTTACGTGACTTTTGGAATTAATTATTGCACTTTTCTTCAGCAGTACAGCAGCATTTGTTACTTATGTATAATTAATACAAAAATCACTTATCTAATTTTTAACATTTAAATTCTTTTTATTAAGATATAAGCAGGTATTTAACACTAAGTAAAGTGTTATTCACGCATTTATTAATTCATTTTTTATTATTACTATTTTGTGGAAAAAGAAAAAAAACCTCAGTTGCTCGCAAAGTGTTTGACGGGTACTGAGTTCAAAGTTTTTCTTTTAGTTGCAAAGAAAAAAGAAAGAAAAAAAAGAGAGAAAAACTTTCACTAGTCCAAAAATAAGCAGAAAAAAGAAAAGAAGGAAAAAAACATCATAGGATAACATGTAAATGTTTGTTCACTGCACACGTAGTATCTTCGAAAGAAAACGAACTTACAATCAACTGACCCTCTTCCTCTTTCGGCTCGAAGCTCAGCGAGATGATAATTTTCCTTACACTCGAAGAGGCTGATTGCGATGAATGGCTTACCCCTGTTAACAGTAATTCAGAAAAATACAAAAACGCGTCAAATTTAATTTCTTTTATTATTGCAGGATAAAAATAATTAAATTTTAATAATTACTTGACGATTCGTAACTAAATTTTAAATTTAAGAGTATGTTGCACCCTCTAATATTCCAAAAGCCAATATTTAGAGGAGAATCTCGCCCCGCTAAAAACGTTAACTGCCGATTTTTTAAAAAAAAGTACCAGTTCAATATTTTGAAATGTTTAATCGATGTTCAGAGCTTTATTTAAAAAAATAATAATATGTAATAATAAAAATAATAATTAATAAATAAATAAAACCGGTTTTTTTTAAATGTTCTATCGATGTGCAGAGTTTTATATTAAAAAAAACGTGTTCAGTTTTTTTTTTAAATGTTCTGTCAACGTACAGAGTTTTATTGGAAAAAAAAAACGGGTTCAATTATTTTTTTTCCTTGTTCTACCGATGTGCAGAGTTTTATTCCAATCGGTGAGTGACACTTGGGTAGGGTTACTTGTAGCAAATTCGTTTTGAAATTACCTCTCAGTTTATTCTGAACTAATTTTTGATAGTACGTGACGTAATGGTTCATTAAATAATTTCAATGGGGTCGTTTCCGAAATTTTAAAAGTATTTTTTTTTTCTGAAAGAGCATTCTTAAAAACATAGGATTTGACCATTTTTTAAATAGTTTGACTAAGTTAAATATTTTTGAACAATTAGTTTAATCGGTGCGCTTTCATTGTTTAGCTTCTGCCAAAGACATCACTGATGATGAAATGCCATTCACTGATGCCATTGACAGAGCACACAATATTTAATTCGCTTCTTCACTCACGTGTACTGGCAACGATATGGTTGATAGCAAGCGTAGAGCGCACTATTTAATTCGTTTCTTGATTATCATAACGTGAAAACACGGTAGACAGTTGCGGCAAAGTACATCATTTGTCGCGTCATAAAAACTACGCCGTATTTTAAAAATCGGACATTTAAAAAAATGATTAAAAATTAAGCGTTGGGAAAATAAAAGTTTTTTTTCTCGCTCCACGTTATTATTATTATTATTATTATTATTATTATTATTATTATTATTATTATTGCTCGTTCCATCAATTTCAGTGATTAAAAATAGTACTTTTGATTGAAGGAAACAACCCCATTGCGCTAAGAAAAATAACTAAATATAGATGACATCGTATACTGAAGCAAATAGATTACATTTTGTGTTAATAACACAAAAAATATTCAATCATTTTGGATCATCTCAGCTATTTCAGCCATTAAATATACAGATGAATTTTAACAAATATCCCGACCTCAAGAAAATCATACGCTAGATATTTAATTGTTGTGTTAGATATGCATAGTAGTAATCAGGATTAAGAAACAGTAGCATTGCGATTACAAATATTTTAACACGCTTTGTTTATTTGTTGAGCGATCAAGACTGCTAGCTGATTTCATTTTGGATGAGGTTTAATGTTCCCAAAATCTATTGTTGTTGTAAATGGTTAACAGCGAGTTGAGCAACCTGTTGAAAGGATATCAATCGAGAAAGTGAATTATTGAGGGGAAAAGTTGCCTTACTGGAAATTGATACTATCGGCTAATTTTTTCGAATGTATAAATAGTGTTAGTTTTAATTGATTTTTTAAAAAAAGTTTTACTTATTCACCTATTTATTTATTTATTTATTTATTATCAGGCGATAAATCTTTTCGTATATAATGGAGTGTTTTTCTTTTGTTATTATTTATTATCTTTTTTTTTCGTCTTTTTTGCAATTTATTTCGGACTGGATTTTTCCTTTACGTTATTATTTTACTACTAGTGGCACCCGCACGGCTTAGCCCGTAGTAGAGAATTAAAATTTCTTTTGGTTCGCATGTACATTTACAAATAATGTAGGATGAATTTATCGCCAATTGGTTTGCCCATGTTACGCTTCCACGTTATGATGATTTTGTAATTTACTCGTCCATCTTATGATAATTTTGCTCGGGAAAATGTTCTTAAAATTGGAATAGAAAAGGAACAAAATCGAATTTTTGAAAACGCTTCAAGGTGCACACCCCCATGCTACAAACTAATTCTGTGCCAAATTTCATGAAAATCGGCCGAACGGTCTAGGCGCTATGCACGTCACAGAGATCCTGACAGACAGAGAGAGATCCGAACAGAGAGGCTTTCAGCATTATTATTAGTAAAGATAATGATAAAGATTTAACTTCAAACCCTTACAAACGATAATTATGAATTACTGGAAAATCGCGAGTCAAGGTATGACGGGTGAAAATTGCTTCCACATTTGAACGAAGCCATTGCTTGTTTGGTGATATTTTGATAGTTGAAATTGTAACCCTAACTCCAGTTTATTAACCCTAAACCCAATTAGGTAGCGTTCATTGTTGACCATTTTTTCGTTTTTTCATTCCCCTGAAATGACTTAACAGTGAAACAGTTAAGTTACCGGATCGAGTTTAGCCTTGTAACACTAAAGCCTTTCCCTGCGTGTTAAACATTACCGAAACATATTATCAAATTATCATGCCGTGGCGCGAGTTCCATATTTGAGACACGCGGGTTACTCGATCATCGGCTATTATTTATATGAGGATGAGGATTATTATTACGTAAATCTTATCCACCTTAAATAGTAGAAAATATTTTTCATAAACACGTGTATGCAATAATTTTGACTGTTCTGTGTTTCATTGAATAGATTATCTGTAAATGATCACCCTTCATCTGCCATGCTTCATCTAAACTCCTTATTTCCCCCTTGTCATAAACTGTTACAATCTCCCCCCCCTCAAATCTTGACATCATTTCTAGACGTCTCCAAAGAACATTGCTTTCGTCAACTGAACCAGTTTGGTTCTTCGCAAAACCTTCTAGAAAGCAATTAAAAAAATAATAATAATAACTTGTTAGTTTATGTTTTTATAAAAACTTCACGGAAAGGAACTAACTGAACTAGACAAATTCGCAACATCGAGGTTCTCCGTGCAATAAACAGAGAATGGCGCCCTGATGGGAGGCCACTGACCTTCCAAAATTTTTCCTTACTCGGCAAGTCTTTTCTGAAGATTCAGTAAATTTGGACACATAACTGCAATATTGCAATTTTTACTGAATGTCCTTTTTCATTTGATGTAGGGGAAAGTGAGGCAAAGTGAAACAGGGGGGCAACATGAAATGGTGAAATATATACCCTGCTTTTAGCGCCACTTATCTGGTAATATTTTAACTATGAAGTAACATATAGTCTATTCCCAGGAAGAAGTTACCTCTGATGATCAAAGCATACGATAATACAGGCAATTTTCAAAAATTGATACTCATATTGTAATATTTTGGTGTAAGTCAAAAATTAATTTTTGTTATTATAAAATGAAAAAGCTCTTGAGATATTCTAATATTCGGTGCGTATTTATTTAGTTAATATTAAGATGATTTGTATTTTAAATATTTTGTACAATTAGTCAAGTACATGCGGGGCAAAGTGGATGAGGCAAAGTGAAATAGTTCGCATTGAGTTTCACTCACTCAATTATTTATTAAATCACTTACGTATTCATTTATTAAATGACTCATTTAGTAATTCACTTAAATATTTGTTAATTTTTTCTCTTATTTTCTTCTTCATTTGCTTTTTTATTCACTCATTTGTTTTTGTTCATATATTAATTAATAAATAAATTTAAATATTTGTTCATTGTTTCATTATCTTTTCATTTATTCATTCACCCTTTTATTTACTGATTCATTTGATCGAAAATATTTTTTATAATCGAATAGCAAATATTTCATTAGAAAAATATTTTATTTTTCACTTTGCCCCATGAAAAAACAAAGTGAACATTTTCCACTTTTTCTTGAAGGCTCAAATTTACTGCCAAAAATAAAAATAATGTTTCAATGCAAGTTTTATTGTAAAGTACAATATTCTTGTCGTAGGTACTGTAATATTCACAACAAATTTCGAATTTGTTAATTTTGAAAAAACTCAGTTATCTTAACTATTTCACTTCGACCCACATTACCCTACTTACGGGTGCATACACGTACTGTATCATTCCGCAAAATTTGGACTTCCATTTCGCAAATTGAGAATTGCCGCTCTCCCAAAATTTTTGATTTAAATAGATTTTATTTTAGAACATGAATTTCTTTCAAATAACCTCCATTGCATCAGAACCACATACTCAGTTCCACTAAGGCTTCTTAATACCTCGCTTTGAAAATCTAATTTAACGAAGCCACTAAAACGTTAATGTTGATAAAGAAGCCATAACAATATCACCTCAATCTCTCACGAATAGTTAATCTAATATTAGTATCGATTACTAGCCAGCATATATTAAATGACAAGTATTCGAACCAAGAATACCCCGTTACATGAAAATCTATTTTAACGCGAGTGTTCGATGAAATCTTTAAATAGAATAATGTATTTTGATACAATGAATATATTTATTTTGGCTTAGGATAAATGGAACAATTAGTTATCTGCTGATGATAGTATTAATGCTATTATTGATGTTCGTTTGTGAATGGGTTTGTTTCCTTCAGTCAAAAATACTACTTTTAGTCACTGAAATTGATAGAATAAGCAAAAAAAAAAAATAACATGGAGCGAGAAAAAACTTTCATTTTCCCAACGCTTAATTTTTAATTAATTTTTTTAAATGTCCGATTTTTCAAACAAGGCGTCGTCTTTATGACGTCACAAATGATGTACTTTGCCGCATCTGCCTGCCGCGTTTCCGCGTTATGATAATCAAGAAGCGAATGAAATATTGCGCTTGCGCTCTACGCTTGCTTCAACCATATCGTTGCCAGAACTCGTGAGTAAAGATGCGAATTAAATATTATTCTCTGTGAATGGCAACAGTGAATGGCATTTCATCATTTGTGATGTCATCGGGCAGAAGCGTAAACAATGAAAGCGCACCGATTAAAATATTTTTTTTTTAAATATTAAACTTTGTCAAATTATTTTTTAAAAAAAAATAGTGAGATCATATGTTTTTAAGCATGCTCTTTCAGAAAAAAATACTTTTAAAATTTT
The DNA here is from genome assembly GCF_026930045.1 of Uloborus diversus. Taxonomy (NCBI): domain Eukaryota; kingdom Metazoa; phylum Arthropoda; class Arachnida; order Araneae; family Uloboridae; genus Uloborus; species Uloborus diversus. Next base: position 23,629,098 of record NC_072737.1, on the reverse strand, counting down.
GGAAACGAACCCATTGTTGTATTGCTGACTGTAAGGCCGTTATATTAGGGGTTTTTGGTTAAAAAGAGAATGCTTGATACCAGTAGTATTTGTACCAAAACCGTGTTAGATTTAAGACTTTTAATTATTTTATAACAATCAGCTTCATTTACATAATTTTATTAAATGTTTTTTCTCGGAACTACAGTTTGGCGACACTTTTAGTTTTTATACGTGCTGCATTCTCATAAATTTAGTGTACCAGTTTATTCCATTTCTTTTGTGCGCCGTGTGCCGTTTCTACGTTAAATTTTTAATGTGTTGTTTTTTACTTCCTTTAAAAAAAAAAGGAAGTATTGTATTCGCGAAAATTTTTTTCTCAAAAATCGGCCTTAATTTCTATTTTGCTCACCCCCGAATGAATGTTGGGGTTATTTTTCAATTCGACCACACGTGGATATATGCCTAGGAACGTATAGGCACCCGAAATATCCATTTTAACGATCCCCGAGTAAATTACAACACGTTTTCTCGTGACATCTGTATGTACATATGTATGTGCGTATGTGTGTATATATCTCGTATAACTCAAAAACAGTATGTCCTAGAAAGTTTAAATTTGGTACGTGGACTCCTAGTGGGGTCTAGTTGTGCACCTTCCTTTTTGGTTGCATTCGGATGTTTCTAAGGGGGTCTTTTGCCCCTTTTTGGAGGGAAATCATTGTTATTTTCGATGTAAACTAAAATGGTGTTTTAATTTGGCGGACACTTGGCGATATATCGCCAACTTGGCGACAAATTTGGCGGATTTTTTTTTTTTTTTTTTTTTTTTTTAAATCTGGTTTCGATTTGCCACTGTTGGTGATATTTAGAGAGTAAACTGTTGAATCACATTAAAATTGCTTATAATGGGAAAATTATATTAAATTGGAGTAAAAAGAAGTCATGTGATGCACACATCTGCTCGGTTTTTTTTTTTTTTTTTTTTTTTTTTTTGGCTATTTTTACTTTTAGTCAAAACAAAATTGTTTTATATGAGAATATATCCGAACTCTGCTGGATAATTCAACAAACCACGATGAAAAAAATTGGTGTCTAAGCTTCAGATATTTTGCTTCATTAATGTTTCGCTATTTTACTCTATAAAATGAGAAGATTTCATAAAATGAGATTCGAAACAAGTGAATTTTGCGAATTATGAAGCGAAATATTTAGGATGGTTGGAGTGAGTGCAGACCCGGATCTGCGTACCTGCAGACAACGCAGTGTGTGTGTGTGTGGGGGGGGGCACGTCCTTAAGGCCCAACGGCCGAAGAAATTAAAAAAAAAAATAGCACACTGGCCTCTGAGGAGAGGTCCTACAGATTTTATTGCAGGGGGCCCAAAATTTATAGATCTGGGCCTGGGTAAGTGGGACCCCTTTCGAGAACAGTTCGTTTTTGAAACCTTATACAAAAGTTTTGAAACAAAAAAATTTAAACTTATTGTCTTGTTTTGGACATTATTAACAAACAAAAGTTCATCATTATTTTCTGAAATAATACTTTAAGTATTCTGAACGATTACATTTTTTAAAAAATCAGATGGGTGTCGCATTTACCCAAAAGTTTCTACTGTCCATAATAAAAGTTAACTGGAAATTTTAGTTTTATTAAACAAATATTCTCAGTATATTTCTTCAGAATTCTGCATAAAGCTCATTACCATTTACTTCTTTAAATAATTCACTTCTGCGAAAGCAAGAAATGCTACTTCTTAAAAAAGGATTTAATTTAAAATCTCTATTCGGAAATTTAATCGCGACTCAACAAAAGCTAAAAATAGAATCAAGCTTTTACTTAGAAAGAGCCCTTTCTAAAAATAGCGACGCAGGTCCGTTCATTTCTCAAATTAAATAAAGAAAACAATTCAAACGAAAAACCAAAGAAGCTGTCTGCTCCAAATGTATTGAATATCTCTCGCAATTTATCAAAGCTGCGTTTTTTGAAAGTCACTTAGCGAAAATCGTATCAGTTATCTATAATCGTTAAGATTATGTTTGGTGATTTTAATACAGGAATTCAAGTATATGCGTCGTTTAAAAGTACTAATAAAACTAAAAGTAATTGATTCAAATATGAAACTAAAGGAGCTTCATTTGCCTTGCTCACAGGTTCGCTATTTTGGCAATATGACGTAGTCGTGATGATGCGTCATCAGACATCACCAGGACAACAAGCAGGAAAGGAGGAGCAAGAGTCTTGTAAACAACTTCCTGGTAAATTCGTTGCTCGGGGCAACCTCATAAAATTCGATAATTCCATCAGAAAACTTAAATAAAGCAAAAAAAAGTTCTTGAATAGGAAAATTTCTTCATTTTCATAGAGCATCTTAAAACCATAAGATATCTAAAAGGACTGTTTTTTCCCAGAAAAAAAAATGATAATGATTTTGGTATAATTGCTAACATTTTGAGGTACATATAACACACTGAGTTCCGCTCTAAAAACAGTTGTATTAGTAGCCTGTAATAGGAAAAATAGTACCCGAAACAGTCGCAAGAAGCAGAAAAAAGTTTTTTAAGTAGTATCCTTTTTTTTAAGTAGCATTTATATCATGTTAATGTAATGATACTTCGATAAATAGACATTAAAAAGCAAAATTTTAATGGCATTCATTCAAAAAGCAAAATAAATTTAAAAAAAATTTTTTTTCGAATTTTCAAAATTACTTGAATTCTGAAATTTTTAATTCAAGTTATGTTTTTCGCAATCACGAGTTGCGACAGGGCCCTACTCATTGGGGGCTATTGTTTCTAGAAACAGCTCCTGTCCCCCCAAGCCTATCCCTCCTCCTAGGCGGTTACGTGTGTATATGTGTGTGTATATGTAGGCACGTGTGTGTGCGTAGACCTGTGTGTATGCACGTAGGCGTGTGAGTATGTGTGTAAAGGCTTGTGTGTATGAGCGTGTGTGTATGTGTGTATGAGCGCGCATGTGTGTGGGTCATGGACGCCTCCGACCAGGAAAAGCGGATAGCTCAGACCGGAGCAGCCGCGCCGCGCCGTCTGCAGAGGCCGGTGAGCGGTGGGTGGTGCTGGTGTCCCTGGTCCAAGCTGAAAAAGGAACCAGACGCCAAGGACGGTCAAATGAAAGCAATAAGCAATCGTGATTGCTCAAAAAAAATGTAGCAGGTATGAATATTTTGCAGAAATCGCTATCAAAAAACGCAACTTTCTCAAAAATATGAATGTCATACATTTCTGACCGGCAATATGTATATTAAATTTAATTTTCGTTCTTTTTAAAGCGCTTGTTTTTTCACCTTAGGAAAATTGAAGAAAAAAAGAACGGAGTTTTTATGTATTTTAGTTGCTTTTCACTAAAATAGTTACCGGTTTTTACAATTGATTACAATAGTCGTTTATGGGAATATTTTGATTAAAATAGTCGCCATAGTCGTCTTTGCTGCGAAATAGTAGCTTTAGTCGATAGGGGCAGTTCAAAAAGGAGCAATGCAAATTGCCTGCAAGACACTTATTTCACAGTTATAAGCAGAGATCGCCAAAAAATGTTAATATTGAAGTCAGGAAAATATTTTAGGCACCAAATTATTTCACCGAGTTAATAGAAAAATTCTGTGCAATATAACCTGTGAAAGATTCTTATATACTTAAAATTAGTTGCCAAGGTTTTTTTTTATTATTGAGCAATCACGATTGCTTATTGTTCTCACTTGACTGTTTTTGGCGTGCTATCATTTTATTTTCCCACCGCCACCCTCCGCACCATCACCGTCGACCGGCTCCTCACGATGCTGCTAATACAGCGAAAGCCGTCTCCAGGTCGCATCCATATCCTACACACACGCGCATACATACACACACACAAACACATACACACACATACACATACACACATACACCTACACACACCAACACACACATACATCTACACATACACACACAAAAACATACACACATTCATACACACAACTACCCACACACTTATACCAGTACACAGACAAACACACATGCCTACACACATATACAACCCCCCCCCCCCCCACACACACAAATACACACGCCTACATACACACACTCGTGATTGCGAAAAACATAATTTGAATTCAAGATGTCAAAATTCAAATTAATTTTTTAAGTTTTTTATCGACTGGGATTTGTCGAAACCTGGTTATAAGTTTCTTCTTCAGTTCAAGATAATGTGACCAAAATAGCAAAACCGAAACGAGAACAGTGAAACTTAAATTTACAATATTAGCCCATTAAATTTAGGATTTTTTGCACCACAAATTTATAATTAAGAAATATTTTCGGAATTAGTTCCTCAGCATAAATAGTAAATCCTAAAAAGTCCCCTAAGCTTATATGTGAGCAGTGGCGGATTGGTTGAAAAAATCGGCCCTGGCATTAGGAGGTGTAGCAGCCCCATAGCTCTTATAGACATTAAATTTTGCGTAACGATTGGGATATCACTTAAATATGAGGAAATTATTCTTAACAACTAAATATATTATATTTAAACAAAATTTAACAGATATGAGCACTTCTGCGCTTTAATGGTGAACAAATTGATACAGTATTAGCTAAACCTTATTTTGGGGGGAAATTATGATTGTAATTGTCCATTTAAGTATTTTTATAATGCCCGGAACTTGATTGAATATTTCCTTAATGATAACACTGCTTGGCTAGTATGTCCTTTTCTGCAGTCATAACAAGTAACTAAATTGCCCTGTTACATGAAACAGATCTAGCAATGTTCATAGGTGAAATACTAGGGTCATATTCGAACGTGATGGTTCCCTCGACACAAACATACATTACTGGGCCCTGTCATAAACATTCCCTTTTATATACTGCCTTATCCTGACGACCCCCAGACTCAATGCGAGGTCAAAAACCTGGTGGGAGGAGTCGGGTACGAGCTTGACAGTCCCTTAATATTTTTTCAAACGCATGTATCAATACAAAGAAAGAGAGAGAATGTGGACTTAGCTTTTTGGATTCTAGGAGCCATTAAAACTTAATGGAAAGATTTGAGTCTGAAATAAGGGGGTCTGGGGGGCCTCACCCCCAGAAAATTTTCAAAATTGTAGTCTTAAAAACTAATTTTACACAGTATTTGGTAATGTTAGGGGAGCGTAGGTTCAGGGTTTCTCCTGCTGATATTTTTCAGAAGTGGAAATCCAAAAACAGAATTTTAAATTATCTTCGAGTATGGTATGAAGAGCGGTTCCGGGGGCTTTCCTCTGAAATTTTTAAAAATATATTAGCTCTGAAAACGCAGTTTTAGAAAATCTTTGGTGATTTTTAGTCGATATAGATTCTAAGGCCATCCAGTAGAAAATTTTCAAATTGGAAGTCTTAAGAGCCTTTTTTGGTAAAGACTAGGATACCGGCAGTTACTCGAAAATTAAGTTCTAAAAACGAAATTTTTGCTGACCTTCAGTGATGTTAGGAAAAGGAGTTTTCAGGAGGTTCACCCGGGAAAATTTTCAAAATTTAAGCACTAAAAACGAGATTTAAAACGTTCTTCATTGATGATGCCAAGAAAGAGGAGGGGCCGGGGCACTTTCCCAGAAAATTTTTGATACTGTTAATTTAAAAACACAGTTTTAGACCATCTTTGGGAATGTTAAAAAAATGGGAGAGGTTCGAGTACTTTTTTACTCCAGCAAATTTTCGAAACTGGATGCTCCTTAATGGTATTTTAAGATTGCATATTTTTAAATAATTTTACGGAAAAATATATTTTGTCACTTTCATTCCAATTGTTATAAACAGGGTCGCCGAGAGAAAAAGCGGATCCGGGAAAAAAATGATGAAGGTCAATTTTTTCACAAGTCTCCTTCTACACCTTTCAACATTAGGATATTTTATCCTCTGCTCGAGTTCAATTCCAAGCCGGTCCCCTATTCTCCAACTAAGCTGACATGACCTCACGTCGGCCCTTGTTGTAAGTTGCAATTGTGAAGTGTCATTTATAAATAAAAGCGTTAAAGAGACTAAAAGTATTTTAACTTTTTACGAACGCTAAGGTTTCCCTGCTTTTTTTTTTTTTTAATTTATTCATTAATTTTTTTTTATTATACCACTAAAAATATATTGGCAGCCCCAGAGCCCGACGTACTAAAAGTGAGGCCCTAAGCCCTCATTAATTTAGAAGCCCCCTGAAGACTGTGCAGTGTTTGATTTACATTTTCAAAGCACGAATGCACTTTTGGAGGTCTCTTTGTCTAATCACACAACTATGTATAAATCACTTATGTGCATTTGTGAATCCCCTTTGGGACCCCTCATAATCGTGACCAAGTAAATTCGTTACTGGCAGAATGATTAAAAATTTCCCTTTAAAGAAGTTTTTTTCCAATTAATAAGTCATTATTTTTTACTTTTTTAAAAATACATGTATTTTTCATATCGTTGCAATGCTATGCATAATTCTTTAAAAAATGTGGGGCCCCTTAAGAACATGGGGCCCTAGGCCTAGTCAGCCTGTGTGGTAATCAGGCCCTGGAAGCCCCATTTCAGAAATCCCCCCTTCTCGTGGTGACGGCCCTACCTCCCTCCACCCGCAAGCTTTAGCCCATGCGTAAAGAGGAACTGAGGCTGTGTTTTGCGAATTTGCGTTATTCTAAACACTTGCGCGCAAAATGTACATTTTGCTGTTAGTAGACAGGCCCGAAAGACTTTGCTGTTAGTTGATCGGTCCCAAGCATGACCGGCCCACCGGGCAAATGGCCGGTTGCCCTCCGGCTGTATCCGCCACTGTATGTAAGCTTCAATCCAAAATGGCGGATCAAAGATAGCTGCCTAGTTCTTTTGGCCTCAAGCCTTTCAAAAATCAAGATTTTTCAGTTCTGAAAAAACCTGTATGCTCTAGAAGTAATGCTGTTTCGATATATATCCTGAAATAACCAATAAAAAAAATTCAAACTATTGTTTTAACACCAAAAGATAATATTTCTCTGTTCTACGCAATATGCAGCAGAACACATAAGCAACATCTATAAAAAATGTTTTAGGCACTTAAAAAAAAAAAAAAAACTGCAAAATAATCGATATATTCCATTTATTGAGTAACCTAGTAGCTTTTATTCCATTTCTGAAAGAAATCGTGCTGTTTCTAACTTTGGAGTGAGAATATTAAGGGAAACGAGCTGATGTGTGCATCACATGACTTCCTTTTACTCCAATTTAATGTTATTTTCTCATTATTGGCAGTTTTAATGTAATACAATACTTCCTTTTTTGTAAAAGGAAGTATTGTATTCGCGAAAATACGTTTTACTTCCTTTTTTGTAAAAGGAAGAAAAAAGGACCCTCATACAGAATTTAAAAAAAATATTGTACATTATTACATTTATTAATTTTCGAACTAAATATAATATCGAATTGAAAAAAAAAAAACATACCTTATATAAAGAGAAAATAACAATGCCCTTAAAAATAAAAGCTAAAGCAGCATCGTAATTCAACATCATTATCTTCGAAACTACACAAAAACCAATATTTACATGTTTCACCTAAATAAGCAATTGCAAAACTTGGAACGTTGAAAGTCTGCGTTTTTGCATTGGCATCTGGGATCACAGTCTCACATAATTAGTTATTTTCGAGAAGTAATAAGGCACTGCGCACACCACCTTCTTTCATTACATGTCCCCATTTAGTTGGATTAATGTTGTTCTTTTAACTGTTATACTTGAGGATAAACAAGAAGTGAATGCTGTGAAGCTGCTGCATATGTGGGTGGAAGAGCTGCCATATTAAATTTTAAATTATTATAAACATCTACTGAATTAAATTTTCTCCAAGAGAAATTTTTCAGGAACACTTCTGCTTTTTCAAGGACCTTTTTAATTTGGTATCAAAGATTTTCTCAAATTAATCGCCAATTTTTTCAACACTAATTTCCTTTGTTCAACGTTATTCATTTACTCATTCCATCACTAAGAAAACTTTTACAGAATATTTACAATTTTACAGTGGATTTAGTTTGTGGAGAGTCAGAGTTTAGTTAAGGTTTCTGTACATAAAATACTTGCTTTCAATCAAATTGATGAAAACAATCACACACATTTTTTTTAAAAGCACAATCTTTACAAAATTATATCTTCTAAGTAATGTATTGTGTAATAACTATACTATATACACAGAAGCACATACAGGTTGTCTATAAATTAGTCGGCCAAAAAGAATGTTTTACTGAAAATGATTTACAGGAAAACAAATGCAAGTAGTTCTAAGATAGGAAATGGTCCAAGTTTACCACTATCAAAACCATTGATGTGGCTACCTTTCATTCTTTTGCAAATGTTCCATCATAAAATCAGTCCTTGCCAAAGATTTGTTGGCATGTTTTCATTGATTAAATCTTTTGCAGTATAGATTCTTGATTTTAGCACAGATTTAGTACAGATTCTTAATTTCAGTGAATATAGAAAGTTGCTGAGGTTAACTTACTTGGTATCCAGTAAAAATACTACCACCCAAAACACGCAGACTAAAATACTGCGTTCAAAATGTTGCTGTACAAAATTGTCAGCTGGCAAAATTACCAGTGAAAAAATGTTGTCATTCCAGAATGACGCCAACCCAAAATGCTGCCAGCATTACTACTAGTTGGACTGACTTTCAACTAGATAAACAAGAAGTGAATGCTGTGAAGCTGCAGCATATGTGGGTGGAAGAGCTGCCATATTAAATTTTAAATTATTATAAACATCTACTGAATTAAATTTTCCTTCAACAGAAATTTTTCTGGAACACTTCTGCTATTTCAAAGACCTTTCCTGGATCAAGTTGTGAACTACTAAGCTGTGAGATCAAAGAAAGCAGTTCAAGATTTTCCTTTAGCAACTTGAAATTTCTAGATTTTTTCTTTCTGAATATTGCAGACACAGTGTTCCATCCAGTGGCTGCGTGGAGAAAGAAAAGAGAATCCATCAAGGTATATGAGGCTTTTTGTATTTTCAACATATTGTAACATATTTCTTTGTACTAAATTGCTTGGGAATGCGAAAATTACCTTTATATTACTGGCATTTAGATTTCTGAGCTGATCTGTATCAGCACCCTCACTGCAACTGAGGGTGAAAAAATGCTAGCAAAAACTAGAATAAAATATCCATGGAAACCAGTGATTTTCCTACATCAGATAAAATTTGTTCCAATGTTCCAAAGTAATTACAATGTCAATTACAATTTTTTAACTAAAATTCATACTAAAATGTAGGCAAGTCTTCAATTACAAATTCATTGTTGATTACGGTCATTGTTGAACAAGGCTTTTATTAAAATTTGTAGCTTGAAGAAAATGGTTCAACCCCAGTTTCGCGGACATTTAAAATTTCCTCCCCCTTTAAATGTATCAAAATGTATGATTGAAGCTAAAACAGGGGGACACTAAGAAAATCATTGAGAAGAAAGATCTGTTGCCATTTTTTTCTGAACAAATAAAATTCTGGCTTTGTTTTGAAGTTTCTCCTGCAATCGAGGGACTTAAAAATTTTCTTTTTTCTTTATTTTCCCGAAAATTTTAGATTTTGTTTATTCAAGCCTTTGTTGAACACATGTCACTTGACATAACTTTTATTTTCGAGGTAGATCGAGCAAAGCATGCGATGCAATTAGGAAATAAATATTTTGCAGTAAGTTACCACTGCCATCAGCCAGGGCTAAGGCAGAAATACATAAAATACACTGCCAGCTCAGTTATTCCATCTGAGGACTGCAGTTTCATGCTTCTTAGCACTAATCAGTCCAGATTAGGAAATAACAATTATTAATATATTATTTCCTATTCCGGGCTGATGAGTGCTAAAAAGCACGAAACTGCAGTCCTCGGATGGAATAACTGAGCTGGCAGTGTATTTTATGTCGTAAATAAATAAACAAAAGAAAAAATACACTATATGACTATTATAATTTAATAACTGCATTATCTTACAATGCTTGTTTTGTACAGCTAGGGGTAATAGATCCCTTGTATAACAACTGAATTTTGTACAACAATCAATGTCACATTTAAAATAACAATTTTCCAATAATATATTTTCATCATAATGCTACTGAATGAAACAACAAAAAATGCAAATGAATGGAAACACATAACATAGTGTAATACAATTGTAATTGAAATGACTTAGCAAAACGAAAAGAGAATAAATTAATAGTTTCTTATTTGAAAAATGAGTTTCTGAGTGAGGGAAGAAAATAACAATAATAATTTTTGAATATTTTCCCACATACAATCAAATTTTGCCTCAGTACTCGGAACAAAGACATGACACAATAATAAATTTTTAAAAATTGTCATTTGTAAGGAAAAATATAGTTTTAAAAACATGAACTTTTACAAAACTTTGGCAAAGCATGGCTGAGGGATGATCATGCCCGTTTTTTGGAATTTGTTTTTATGGATTTTGATTTTTTTAATGATGCCTATGACTTTTTATTATTGACTGAATCAAAACTTTATATGTTGGCTACGGAATTGTTATGTCTACTCTGAATTTAATTTAAGGTAAGGTTTTACATTTATTTTGTATCTGCTAGATAGCAGGGGTGCCCGCCCCCCCCCCCCCCCCAAGAACAAGGGCGCATCTCCTCCATAAATATTGCAAAACCACCACCCAAAAGCTGGAGGCTCCCTCCCTAAAAGTGAAGAATAGCCCTCAAAACACCCCCCCCCCCCCCGCCTAAAAATTTCGATGCCGCAGTCTACACCATGACCCCTCCTCCCCCTAGGTGGGCACTCCTGTGGATGAACCGGTGGAGGGATATAATTATGGCCACCATATGGGGGGGGGGGCAAGTGGGGGCTGAAGCCCCCTCCTTAGAAATTAGAACTTCCTTGCTTTTAGTACTTTTTTCTTTGCAAAAATATTCCTTCTCCAGTCATTAATAAATAAGTTATTAAAAGTTTCAAATGTTAATAACTCTAATCTGTACTGAAATTGGTTTCCATGGGGAAAATATCTGATCCTCCCCCCCCCTTAAAATTTCTCATAATGGCGCCCATGGATATTATTGATAGCCTAATGGCTTTCAATAGCATAGACGAAAAACCAGCTTTAATTTCAGGTAAAAGCTTCCGTTTATTCGTTTGCAGGGTAACAATTGGTGGGTTTGCCCACTGCTATTCTGCAT